>NC_048218.1:157880801-158127685 GCF_002007445.2 Ailuropoda melanoleuca
CCCTTCCCTTCCCTTCCCTTCCCTTCCCTTCCCTTCCCTTCCCTTCCCTTCCCTTCCCTTCCCTTCCCTTCGTAGATAATGAATATGAGAGTGTGTTCTGAAGATAGTACAAGCATTGCAGACATCACAGCAAACTGATGCAACATCAGGGCTCAGGTGAATTAGGAGGAGCCAAAGCCCAGTTGAACAATTTCTCAGACTTGCTAATGTGACCTTTAATTTGTCCGTGTACTTGAAAAAAGGACATACCATTTCCTTACATTTTTTTCTCTGAATGTTTTAGTTAATTTTGAACCAATTCTTTGTCTTGATAATTATCTGCATATTTATTTTTAAACGCAAATATTGATCTAAATAAAATCTTCAGAAGCATTTGAGCAACGGGTAATTTCGCAGACCCATATGGTTACCATGTTAAAAAACTTTTTATTTTTCACTTAAAAAGACAAACATTCCTAATGAAAAAAAACACTGAACACAGCATTTCTTTTACAGTCACAAATAATAAACCATGTAGTTTTACAAGACATCTAACACTTTTCTCAAAGTGAAAAGCTTTGCAGAGTTAATGTTAGATATTCCTGTTGAGCAATTCTTAAAATGCATAAGAATGTAAATGGTCTAAAATTGAAGTTAACCTCTTTTGACAATTCTATAATATCTACCATTACAGACTCAAAACAGGGCAATAATTCCATATGAAAACTTGGCTAGTTTGGCCTTTAAAAAATCTAGGATAAAAAGCCGTGCAGGATGCTCCCACATAGTATTTCATAAAAATATGATTTGATCTGATCGTCATAGTCTGGAACATATTTTTCTTGGTATTTGGCTTATTTCCCCTCATGCCTGAAATAAATTTTCTGGAGTCTGTGTCTTTGCTACATACAATGTATTCAGAACAAAAATATCTTTCTTCTCTAGGGAGTGACTGAAGCAAACGCTTCTTTACATGGGATATTTTACTGCCTGCACTTTTTCAGGTGCTTTTGCTTAGAAATGTCACGTATTACATTTTTATTTCTTCTTATTTTTCAAAATGTACTAAAATCCTCCTCCTTTTCTTGTCTCTTATTAACTTTCTGAAGTCCAGTTCAACCTGCTACTTACATAAGTCTTAAATATATCTAGAATACTGATGCTTATCCCCTGTGGTCTCACTTTGCTTTTTATTTCCATCCACTCTTTGTTGCTTTTCTTAGTGCAGGCTCTTTGGAAATGCTCAACAAATATTTGTTGAAGGAATGAACAAATAAATAAATCTGCTACATTTACCAAAAACTGTCTTGTGTTGTAATTACATTTGCACATATTACAAACTGTAAGTTTTTTGAGGGCTATAATGTTGGGATATACTTCCTTTCCCTACCACATCTATGTGCACGTGTGTATGTGGTGTGTGCACGTGCACACAGACACAGACATGCACAAACAGTGCTTAGCTCAGGATATTGCCACCATAGGTGGTAGATGTCAAAACATTTATATTATGAATATGTAAATTAAGATAGGGTAGTGGCAAACCAAAACATGGAATATATTGATACTACATTTTAAATATGGTGCTATTCTTCATTCATTTGTTGAACAAATATTTATCGAGCCCTAGAATATGCCACACACTGTTCTGTGAATATAGGCAGGTATTTTGAAGAGCTTTGCTAGAAAGGAAAACAGAGAAATGGGGAAGCTTCCATAGGAAGTATATTTAGGCCTAGGAAAATTTTTTGTTTGCTTTTTTTAATTTTATAAGATGGTCAGTATTACAGCCTATATATGTGTATGTGTGCTGTGAGGAGAAAAATATATCTAACAATGAATAACATCTGTTCTCTGCCCCTGAGATGAGGGTGAGAAGTTGTGACTGGGTCACACGCACACACACACACACTCCAATGCAGATTAGTTCAGGATTCTTAAGATTGACTTTAGATCTGGAAGAATAATTTAATATTGGGAGAGGGTCTTAACAATTTCTAACTCCATTCATCTCATTCCCTCTTCTGAGTGAAAAGCCTATTAATATGTTTGTAGACTATTCAATCGTTTCATAAGTACTTTATAAAGAGCCATTCTGTTTATTAGACGTTGTTCTAGGTGTGGAGAGAAGTGAACAAACGTGTCCTCTGCCTTCTTGTTATTTGCACTTTCTTCTTGGTTGATTCATTCCGGTTTTACCTTGCACATCTGTGGCACACTGGTCTAAATAGTACAGGTTGAAATATCAGATTTAAAATGCGATCTGGGGTGCCTGGGTGGCACAGCGGTTAAGCGTCTGCCTTAGGCTCAGGGCATGATCCCCACGATATGGGATCGAGCCCCACATCAGGCTCCTCAGCTGTGAGCCTGCTTCTTCCTCTCCCACTCCCCCTGCTTGTGTTCCCTCTCTCGATGGCTGTCTCTATCTCTGTCGAATAAATAAATAAAATCTTAAAAAAAAATAAAATGCGATCCTATTTCTATGGGATTAATTAAATTTCTATTTTTATGTTTGCGTTATAATGAACAAAATTTCTTTGTTATATTTCAGAGGCTGCCAAGAGCTTTTGGAGCATAGTTTAATTTTATTAAGAAAAATAATTTTTAATTACTTACAACTCCTGTGATTATTAACTCCACTAATAATAAGTAAAACCTTTAAGATTTTCTTTTTAATGTGATATAGGGTTGTGAAATACTCTTTCCAAAAAAGGATCTGGGGAAAATAAAAACACTTTCACTCCGGTGAATGTCCAAGTCTAGGACACACACTCATCTCTCTTATTATCTGGGATAAATATCTGCATCACAATCCCAACTCACCACTCTATTTGCTCTGTGACTTGTCAGGCAAAAATTACTAACTGTACATTGTGTGTTTGATTGGCATTTTTGTTGTCATTTCCGCGTTAGCTTTTCACAAAAGATTTTTTTAAACTTGAAAACTGAACCACTTGCAATTCTTTGGGGGGAGAAGTGAAAGAGGGAGTTTTATGTGAATCTGTTCCACAATGATATACGCCCAGCATGGGGTGGAATGTGAAGAAGGGAAAAGGTTGAAGAAACTGAACATCTTTATTGAGCCTCCTGTGTGGTGTCGTTACAGTAGGACGTTATTATTTCCCTTGGAGTGGATTCCCAGAGGAGCAGACTGCATCTTAGTCAAATGTCAGTGTAAAAACACAATCACTTGATTCAAAGCACAGGCTTTCCGAGGAAGATCTGTCAGCTTGGATCGTTCACCCTTCTGTTGTGCCCCGCTGATACAAAGGACCAACAGTTATTTATAGTTATACGAGACATTACAGTTTTTCTTTGTAATTAATTATGTGGCTTGTTTGCTTGATTTCTGCAAATGAAACCAACGAGAAAAAAAAATCCCAGTGTCGTATTTCCCATGTGTTTTAAGCTTATATTTTCACATCCATGAGTATTATCTAGCTTTCTAAAATTGCAGTTAACTTATAAACGGTATGCAATTTAAGGAAAGTATGACATCTTCCTGGATTTGGGGGATCACTGATATTTGTTGAGGACCTGCCATGTATAGTGTATTGTTCCAGGTGTCATAGGGGGAACAGTGATACTTTCCACATCAGTGTTGGGATCATGGAATTATAATGAAATTGGAGAAAGGAAACATGCACATATAGAATTTACAGAATGCAAGAAAGAATGCTTCTTTGGAGGAAAGTTTTCAGGTTAATGTTTATGAGTTACTTATTTTTCTCCACATTCTTATTTAAAATGCTTATGTTCCCCTCCCCCTTTTTTTAAAGATTTTTATTTATTTATTTATTTGACAGAGATAGAGACAGCCAGCGAAAGAGGCAACACAAGCAGGGGGAGTGGGAGAGGAACAAGCAGGCTCACAGCAGAGGAGCCTGATGTGGGGCTCAATCCCATAATGCCGGGATCACGCCCTGAGCCGAAGGCAGACGCTTAACTGCTGTGCCTCCCAGGCGCCCCCCCCCCCTTTTTTTTAAATTTAAGTTAAAGTAGTCTAGTAACAAGAAAACATTGCAGTAACTTTTCAAGGGAACTTCCCTAAGAAGAGGAAATATTTTAACCTGGAAGATGTGAGGCATTTTAGTAATACAATGTTCAACTTGAGAGTAAAAATGTTAACTTCTAAAATTATTTTCTAATGTTTTCATATAATCTTAATTCTGAAGGAATTGACCCACTATTTATCCAAGTCTTTTTAAGGAAGTGTGTAATGCCAGAGAAGAAGATTTTAGACACACCAGAGCATTTTTTCCTTACAAAGTTATGCACCAATAAAAGAAAATTATGATAAAAAAATTTTCCTGATTTTAATTACAGCATTTTCCTGCCATACATGACTTGCATAGTTATAGCTGGGGGGGATGGCTCAGCCCAATGTCTTTAGTACCTAGACTCCATGGAACCAGATTTCTGAATCCTGCCAGACTGAACTTCACTCTTAATCCCTCTGAGGCAGATAAATTGAGTTCCACACAGTTTAGTTTGTGAGATCCCGTTGGTCCCACAGTGTATTAGTGATTTCATGGATGTTGTAAAGACCACAGATCCACCCTGGTGTCCTTGGCCTAAACCTCTGTGTTTAAAGACAGGGGAATACTAAGATCCCCAGTTAGCTACAGGGTGATGTCACCCTTGTGTTAAAGATATGTTAAAATTCAGTGAGAGGGGAAGCCCTGATAACATTGGCATGGTTTGGATTTCCTCATTTGATCATGGGAAAAATCTTGGTTAGTTCAGTTATAGTAGACTGAAGGGTCAGGGGAGGATCTCAGGATTTCAGTCTCAGCAGCTTTAAGTCCTTTCCTGGCAAGTTCTTGGAAGTTATAGGTACTTCACCTTTCAGGAGAGGAAGGGAAGAAGAAGAAACATCAGTAAGTCTCTATTTAATTTTTCCTGCAGTTTTGGTCCTCTGGAAAGTCCTCTTCCTCCCTGTCAGCCAACTTCTGGTCATACCCATGCATTCCCTGAAGCCAGTCCACCATGCCAGCTTCTTTCCCCAGCTCGGAAGCAGGTCTTGTTAAGTATCACTTTCTTAGGATTTATATTATATTACTCTTATGCTTAGAAAATGGTCAGATTAGGTTAGAAAACCAGACTTCAGGAAGCCCAACTCTTTTTCTGTTTCCAGAAGCATAATGGGTGAAGGTTAATGTTTTGTGAGGTCCTACCTAATCATAGGATTGTGTTTCCTTTATTCTAATTAAATCTCCCAACCTGTAGTAGTATGTCACGTAAAATTACCCATTGAGATATAGGAGAGAGGACATAAAATCACTACCCATCCTTCGATAATTGGCTTTGAACTGCAGTCTGTGTATGAAGGGGTTCCTTTCTTTGGTTATTGTTTTTTGATAGATGTGTTATTTTAAGCCATGCAAGAGTCTCGTGAAACTAAATTCAGCACCCTTTACATTTCCTTCTCCAGGATGGAAATGAACCGAGCATGGTTTCCACTTTCCGCTTTGATTCCCAAACCCAACATTAACGTAGGACCATTCCTTTTAAAATGAGATGATACTATAAACCGCAGCAATCATGTGCCGCTTCCTCATCTTTAATTGGTTGCATTATATACATTACACTCTAACGTATACTGGTTTTCTACACTCCTTAGAACTACTCCATATTACAACACATCCACCAAAATTAATGTTAGCCAAGCATTAATGTTCTAGCCAAGCATATTTATAATTAGAAAGCTATTGCTTCACACACAGGTTTTATTTCAACTTCTCTTTATGGGTGACTTGACCCAGTTTTCACCTTAATGACTACTCTGTTTAGCTTCTCTCCCTTGCACCCATGGGGTACACCTTCAAGCCTTATACTCTTATTCTGCACATTCCACTCCAGGGAACTGTGCTGCCTTTGACAATCAAATCTTTTTCTTTCAAATTCAGTCCATGATAAATTCAATCCATAAAAAACCTTAACAGCTTCCCACCATGAGCCATGTGACGATGTCCCTTAACAAATATTTCTTTTATTGTCTTAATTATGTTAATTAATCACTTAAATCCAGTGATCTATCTTAGACTGTTTTATTTCTACCTTAGCTCCTAATACAAGGTATTATATGCAGGATCATATATATATTTTTATATGTTACATTATATATCTTTCATGTTATGTGTTCATAAAATTAATAGAAAAATATTTAATTTTTTTCTTTTTCTTTTATTTGCAAACCCAAGCAAATGACACTTTTGAACTCTGTTTTGTGCCTTTCTTCAACTTGAAAAGTTGTTTCTTTAAGATAAGAAGATAGATGTTAATTTAAAATCCTAGTTCAATAAATATTTTGCATTTCATAGGGTTAACTTTTAAAAATATTTACTTTTTACACCAAGAATCCGTAATCTCCTTATAGTTTTCTTGTGGTATCATTTTAAATAAAGCAGATATTTTAAGATGACCAGTCATCTCAAAATATTTAATTTTGAAGAACGAAAATGTTTTTTTATTTTATTTTTAGATTTTATTTATTTATTTGACACAGAGAGAGAGACAGCCAGCGAGAGAGGGAACACAAGCAGGAGGAGTGGGAGAGGAAGGAGCAGGCTCCCAGTGGAGTAGGGAGCCCAATGTGGGGCTCGATCCCAGAATGCTGGGATTACGCCCTGAGCTAAAGTCAGACGCTTAACTACTGAGCCACGCAGGCGCCCCAGAACAAAAGTGTTTTAAAGCAATTAATTTGCTAAACTTAATAGTTAATATTATTAATAATATAATTAATATAATCAATATAATCAAATATTTTCAGCTTTAAGACTATTATAGGGAAATTTAAGATTGATTAGATATGTGTTTTGAACCCAACATTTCTAGAATTTGAAGGGCTTAAAAATAATTTATACAAAGTGATTAAGTATATTTCTTATTATAAAGGAGGATTTGAGTTCATTTTAGAAATTGACTGAGCAGCTGAATGGCTCTCTTTGCATATGTAAAATAAGAGGCCATATTTAGGTAAAAATGAATATTTAAGAGAAGAAGAAAAGAGTTTCTAGAATATTCTTAAAGACTGCTTTTGAGACTCTATAGCCCCCCAGTAGTCTTGGAAAACTTATTTTAGAGATATTAATCCTGTCTCATCTTATTTGTCAGATGAATCTTTCCCCTACAAATGAAGCTTGATATAGGGAATTTGATGTTTAAAAAAATACTTTCTGATTCTGAGTAGTTTTGTTTTTTGTAAGGTATGTATATGTGAAATAGAATAGTTGCTTATATCTGAAGAGGGTCTTAATAGTTTAGATTTCTTTTTATGTGAGATTATATCCATAATGACTAAGGAATCCCCTTACCATGCTTCATATATACTATAAAAAGAGGATAACAAAGCAGAAAATTTTCCATCCTAGGGTAAATTTATTATTTCATCTATCCTTTTCACCACATATATTAATACAGCTATTTCCAAGAAAAACAATGAGCACTCCAGCTCCTTCTCAGTGAAACATTCGCATTGTTTAACGGAGTAGCAAGAATACATCTTGTTTTCTGCAGGAAGACAAATTGCTGTGCTTTTTTTGGGGTTTTGTTTTTTGGGGTTTTTTTTTGTAATTAATTGTCCCGCTATTTGGATCAAACATTGTCTATGTCAGATATTTGAGTTCCATAGATTACATTCATGGTATCTGTGAAAGGGACATTAATGATTTGATATATCCAAATCTGTCAGAGGCTACTGTCCTATTATTCTGAATGAATTACCTGGGAAATTTATTTAAGAACGGCTCTATCTACCCTTAGTGTGAGAGACCTTTCATTCAGCTCATTACGAGGCAGCAGTTTAGGGAGACATCATTCAAGATGATGATAATGGTTTGAATTATTTTGGGTCCCCAAATAATAAGGTATCTCCTGCAAGTGACCAAAATTTATAGCTGTGGCTTGCATAGTAGCTCAGCAGTTCACATATGGCTTATGTCAGTGGCAGAAACAACATTATTTTCTAAATCACATTGATTTGTTATGTGGCATTGAAAGATCTTAAACAGAATCAAGGTCTATAAATTGCAGAATGGAGTCCTCAAACTTCTTATCTGTGTTTCAGTTCTGTCAAAATGAGCCCAAGAGCCAAGCATTCTATGTACACAATGCTACTAGTCAAAGAATAAGAACTGAGACCATTCAATTTCCTCTTTTTTTGGCAAAAAGCCAGACTGACATTTTCCTTTCTGTTAGTTTTGGCAAGGAAGAAAGAGAGAGGAAACTTTACTGCTCAGTTACTGATGGTTTTTCTATTTTGTTTTTATTAAAAATGTTGAAACATGGACCCTTTGTCAAAATTATTTTATTATTGAAGGGTGGGTGGGGTGAATGAACTGGCAACTGCTCAGAAAACCATTAACAGTACTGATAATGGACAATCTTATTTTGCTTCCCCAACACAGAAGTGCTTAATTGCAATAAATTATGCTGCAGTCTGATGACTGATGTGCATGTTTAATGAATTGGTACAGACTTGGAGGTTAATCTGCTGGGGGGGGGGCGGGTAACAAACTTAGCCCATCTGATATTGCAATACAAACTATGATCTTTTAAAGTTACATGATGATATATTTTGGGCACGAAACTAAAAGAATGAGTTTTCATTGGCTGTGGATTTGTTGGGTCTCCAAGACTGAAACATTGAAAAATCAACATCCCTGATGGTGACATTTGAATTAAATACAAAACCTAAGTACATCAGCAGTGGAATGCAACCCACCCAGACTGAGGCTGGTGGCCATCAAAGAACTTACAGAAGATGCAGTGTGTTCTCAGAAAACAGTTGCTCTTAAGCCAAGCCATCTCTATCTATGCAATGGATTATATTTTTAGTTCTCAAGTTATTTATATAACCAGAAAACAAATACTTTTTCTATATAATTCTGTGATAAATACTCCTTGAAGTTTGTAGAGAAATATGACTTTCTTTAGGAACCACAGGGAGAAAATGATTTTATAAAACTAAACATGAAACTGAGTATCAATTAGTAAAACACTAATAATGGATATGCCAATGGTTATGGGGTCACTGCCAAAGTGAGTGAAGAAAAAAATTCAGTAGAACTAAGCAACAAAACCCTTCAGTATGTGAAAAAGTTTGCAAATGGGGAAGCGCAAGAAACAATTACTTCTGTATTTTGTACCCAAGTGCTTAAAATTGCCTGTTGAAAATGTGATATGTAGACCAGGCAGAAAGTAAGATACAATGACTCATAGCAAGCATTTCTGTACTTAAATGTGTCAAGTGTTTGTTTCTCCACATCTTGAAGTAAGTATCCTGACTTTGAGGAAATCAGACTAAAATATTTGGAAGCCACATCCCCCTAGCTATGTTGCCACTGAAAGAAAAAAAAAAAGAATTAATTAAAAGACATAATCTGCTTAGAATTCCTATTTAGAGTTTCTTGCAGAGTCCTTTCCAGATGATTTAGTGAAAAATTGCTGAGAATTAAAGGTCCTTGAGAAAAGTTAAAATATGGAGTACTAGGTTTCCAAAAGAAGATAAGAACCACTCTTCCAGATAAATTAATCAAGAGGCCTGTTTTGATAACAATTACCAAGTGACTATAATAGGTTGTAAAGAATAGAATTGTAATGAGAGGATTTGCCTAATTGGAGACATTGTGCAGACTCTTGTCAGTTAGATGTCTTCATTTATTTTTATTAAGGTTTTTTTTTTTTTGTATTTGCTGAACATACCTGTGGATCCTTCCGTATTCATCTTTTACAAAAGCTTGCAAATGAAAACCTACAACGAAATGAAAGAAATTAATAAAACAGTACTTCTTAAAGACCAGCATTACCAATTCCTAAGCTGCTGGAATTCTCTTTTTTCTGAACCCTCACATTGATGACATTGTGGTCATTTTTTGTAATATTCAGAGATTAAAGAACATCCTTCTATGTTTGCCAGTTTCACTGATATGCTTAGCTCTGTCTCTTTTTAAAAAGATTGTCTTACTTATTTGAAAGAGAGAGAACACAAGCCAGAAGAGCAGAGGGAGAGGGAGAGAATCTCAAGCAGACTCCACGTTAAGCATGGAGCCTGACGCAGGGCTCAGTCTCGTGACCCTGAGCTGAAACTAAGAGTTGGATGCTTAACCAAGTACACCACCCAGGTGCCCCTGCTTAGCTTTTTTTTTTTAAAGAAGACAGAATATTAGGGGCCATTTTGTTTAGATTTCACTCATGCAATCATCAGTCCAGTAAATGTAAATATGCAAATTCTCTTTTTCCAATTTTACCCCAAATATAAGGTGTAATATAAAATTTTGTCATACTGCTTCCTATCTTGCTTTAATGAGTTGAATGGGTAATGAATTCTCCAACTTAACTACTCACATGCATTGCCTAAAATTGAGAATTTGGTGATAGATACCCCAGAAAAAGGATTTGGCAGAGTAGTTGAAGCCATAGGACCAACATTTCCTTTTTTGAAGAAAGAATATTTCTATCTCATTCTTTCCTGGGAGAGAAATTTACAAGGAAGAATAAGAATGGTGGGGACCCCTTTTTATGTAATGGTGCAAGGCCAAATAGCATGTTGTTACAATAGCTCACTCTACCAATCAGTAATATTTTTTCTGGGTAGGGAGAATCACCAAAGTGTCTTCTTATTTTGCACTGGGTCTACTCAACATTTGGGATTTTTCCTTCAAAATATACTTTTCAATTTTTGTAAACATATGCCCAGCATAAACTTAATGTGTTAGATTTGATGACAAATTATATACAGCAGTTTTAAGAGAATGGGTTTTTTAGGGAGAGGTTTTTGTTTGTTTTATTTTTTAACATCAAATCAAGATGTTTATTTTATGTAACAGGTAATATTGGTCAAAAAGTTGAACTAGGATCATATTGGTTAAAAAAATAGTCTGAAGAAAGCCATGGAGCATATAGAGAAAACTGGGAGTAGTCAAGAGACATATTCAACACATTGAACTGAGTTTGGTATTTGCAAATCCTAAAGATTCTATCCAAATTATGCTTTCATCTTAGCCACCATGGTATTTTGACTAGCTCTCTAGGGAGTGTGTTGTTGACCTGTAAAGACTTGAATGGACCATCCTTACATAGTTTAATGTTTCTTCACTGATTAGAGAATATCATGTTTCCTGAAAGCAGAAGATAAATAACAATGTATAAAATCATATTCTGAAATAGGTTGAAACCAAGGTTCCCATATTCAAAAACTGAAACAGAAGTGCATGGAAATGGAAGATGTTATGGAGAGAACTTGAACAGGCTGTCCTTACATATGTATAGGGATTTCTTAAATTATTTGTGATGAGAGAAGAGAGTTGTTTTTGCTTCTTGGAGGAATGTACAGAATAAGGATGGTGATGAAAAGGGAAGGGTGAAATATTGCTTGGGGACTGTCAAGATGATGATAGAATGATGGAGGAAGGAGGGTCATCACAGTCTGCAAGAAGAGAAGAACGAAAGTAAATACTATGGTAATGAATTCTTGCCCTTTCCTGGTGGTACTCCTAAAGTTAGAAATAAAGAAAAGAAAAAAAATCTTGTTAAAAAACAACTTGGTCTAATTATTCTTATTTTGAAAAGCAATATTTGTTCAGATATGCATGTTTATAATGTTAATTTTCAAATGTTGAGTACTAATTGAGTACGGTATTTAAGGAACTCAAGATAAGTAGCTAATATTATTAATCTTTATGATTTCCTGTTGTAATAAAGTTATGAACAGGCACTTTTGAAGGACACATAATTCTCATTTTGTAGTAAGAAAACTAGACTTAAGGAAGTGATATTTCCAAAGTCACATACTAAGTAACATCGGTTAAAACCAAATCTTTTGATTCTGTTATCAGTGTACTTTCCAATACACCACACTGTGAGTGAAAAGATAAATTTATCCCATATTAGTGGGATAATTTAGTGAAACTAGTGAAAAATTTAAGACTCAGTGATGTCCAAAGCTATCATATCAGAAACAGAAGCAGGAATATCAATCACGCAGGCCACCTGATTGCTAGTCCCAGTATTGGATTAGCAGTGCTGCATTTCCATATTTGTACTTGTCAGTGACATACGTAATAGTGAACAGGATTCTTACATGCTTTTGTGTATACACACACACACACACACACACAACCTCTCACGAAAGGTTTGGTATAAACATTAAAGGAGTTGTATGTATTACTGTATACTTAAAAAAAAACCCAATTACCTGAGTAAATCAGAATTTGTTTATGGGCTGGAGAAGTGAATGGATTTGGGTGCAAATCCATTTCAACCACTGACAGGTGTGACTTTGGGCAGGCTCTACAATTTAGTTTCCCTGGCTGTAAACTTGGGATACTAATAGTACCCATTTCTTCTGGAGTGAAAACTAAAGGAGATGGTGGGTGCATTTAAGTGATGAACATAAAAAGCCCTGAAAGAATGTTCACTATTATTAGTAACTTGAAAATGTTCATGTATCTATGATAGAATCATCTATCAATTATTTTATATTCCCATCAGTTCACAGCAATATATGGTATACCAAATAGTCCTGAATTTAGAAATCCTGTATTTTTTAATATGTTTTCATTTTTTAATTGTGATAAAGTACACACAACATAGAATTTACCATCTTCCTCATTTCTGAGTGCACACTTCAGTCGTGTTAAGTGCATTCACATTGTGGTACAACAATAGCCACCATCCATCTCTAGAACTCTTCATTTTGCAAAGCTGAAATTCTGTGTTTATTGAATAAGAACTCTCCATTTCCCCCCCACTTCTGAGAGCCACCATTCTACTTTCTGTCTCTATGAATTTGACTATTCTGAATATCTCATATAGTGGAGTCATACAGTATTTGTCTTTTTGTTACTGGATTATTTCACTTAGTATAATGTTCCCAAGGTTTGTTTATGTTATAGCATGTGTCAGAATTTTCTGCCTTTTTAACTCAGAATAATAGTCATATATATATATGTATATATGTATATATATATTCCATTATATATAGTCCATTGCATATATATATGCATATATGCATTATACATATATACACATATATACATATGTATATATGTGTATATATATATTTATATATAACATTTCATATATAGTCCATTGCATATATATATGCATATATGCATTATACATATACACACACATATATATACACATATACATACGTATATATGTGTGTGTGTATATATATATATTTATATATAACATTTCATTTATCCATTTATCCAGCAATGTATTTTTGGGTGTTTTTCACTTTTTGGCTATTGTAATGTTGCTCTGAATGTGCTTGGACAAATATCCTCTTGAGACCCTGCTTACAGTTCTTTTAGGTCCGTACCTAGAAATGGGATTGCTAGATCAGGATAATTCTGTGTTTAATCTTTTGGGGAGCCACCATATTGTTTTCCATAGAAGCTGAACCATTTTATATTCTTACCAACAATGCAAAAGTGTTCCAGTTTCTCAACATCCTCATCAATATTTGTTATTTTCTGTTTTTTTTAATAGTAGCCATCCAAATGGGTGTGAGGTGGTTGAAATTTTTATTTTTAATGTCAAGTATTTTGAGGAACTCTTGACATTTATTATAGAATGTGACTGCTCTATACACTAGGAGCTCTCCTATGATTGTGAGTTTGAGTCATAGCAAACCGTTGAGGAGATAATTCCCTTAATGACTCACTGGCATTTGAATGACAACCATGGAATGAAATCACAAACTAGTAACTAAAATTGTCATCCAAAATTGTTAGGTTTATACCAGCTACCCTGAATTCTAATTATTATTAGAGACTATGTAACAATTGTAGTGATAAAGCCCAATTATTGTTGAGGAAATAATGAAGCTTGAGTTTGTGTGTTTTATAGATACTAGTATTAGGATGACTTCTTAAGATTTTCACCATTCATTTTCTCCCCTAATAATGTGTTGTGCAGAGCCTAGAATATTCTACCCAGCACTGAAATTACCAGAGTGGAAGATTTTTTTCCTACTTCTTATAAATGTAAAACTTTGTACTTTTAAAAACTCAAAACCGAGCATTTTATTGTTTCGCTATTTATTTATACTTATATGTATCTGAATATAAAACCTGAGCGCTAAACAGTTCAGAAATACGCATTTTATTGGGGCATGTGGGTGCTCAGTCTGTTAAGCATCCGACTCTTGGTTTCAGCCCAGGTCATGATCTCAGGGTCATGATCTCAGGGTTGTGAGATGGAGCCCCATTTTGGGTTCTGCACTGAGCATGGAGTCTGCTTAAGATTCTCTCTCCCACTGTCCTGCCACACCTCCTCCCCCTACAACACTCTCTCTCTCTCAAAAAACAACAAACCTTCTAAAAATAATAAAAAAGAAATGTACCTTTTATTACCAAATGAAGGTTAAAGCAGAAACATATTCATGAATATCTGTTTTACTTAATTTTACAGAAAAAAAATGATGAATAAGTTTACTATGGAATTTCATTAGGTAGTGTCTGTTTCCTCAGCAGCACTAATGAATGATTAAATGACTAAACCATGAATCCTCCCAGTGTGTTTATGCTCTCTTTAAACAAATAGACGTAAAGGATAAAAAGTACTGAAGAAAAGAAAGAACTAAGAGTTAAAAACTATGAATGAGGGGCGCCTGGGTGGCACAGCGGTTAAGCGTCTGTCTTCGGCTCAGGGCGTGATCCTGGCGTTGTGGGATCGAGCCCCACATCAGGCTCCTTCGCTATGAGCCTGCTTCTTCCTCTCCCACTCCCTCTGCTTGTGTTCCCTCTCTCGCTGCCTGTCTCTATCTCTGTCAAATAAATAAATAAAATCTTTAAAAAAAAAACTATGAATGAAATCACAGAATAAATAAATTAGCTGTGTTTCTGGATAGGAAGACAGTATTGTCAACATGTCAGTTCTCAAATTTATCTATAGATTTAATGCAAAATCTCAGCAAGTTATTTTGTGGATCTCAATATACTGATTCTCAAGTATACATGAAGAGGCAAAAGACCTTGAATAGCCAACGAAATATTGAAGGAGAAGAACAAAGTTGGAGGACTAACACTGCCGAACTTCAAAACTTAATATAAAGCTACAGTAAGGGGTGCCTGGGTGGCTCAGTCACTTAAGCGTCTGCCTTCAGCTTAGGTCATGATCTCGGAGTCCTGGGATCAAACCCCATGTCGGGCTCCTTGCTCAGTGGGGAGTCTGCTTCTCCCTCGCCCTCTGCCCCTCTCACCTCCCCCATGCTTGTGCTTTCTCTCTCTCAAGTAAATAAATAAAATATTAAAAAAATATAAAGCTACAGTAGTTAAGATGGTGTGGTATTGGCAAAAGAAGAGACAGACAATAGAACGGAATAGGGAGCCCAGAAATAGATTCCCATAAATGCAGCCAATTGATCTTTGAGAAAAGAGCAAATGCAGTACAGTGCAACAAAGATCGTTCTTTTCAAAAAAAGTGCTGGGACAACTGGATACCCACATGCAAAAAAATTAATCTAGACACATACCTTATACCCTTCATAATAATTAATTCAAGATGGATCACAGGTTTAAATATAAAATACAAAACTCTGAAACTCCTAGAAGATAACATAGCAGAAAACCTAGATGATCTTGAGTATGACAATGACTGTTTGGATATAGCACCAAAGGCAAGGTCAGTGAAAAAAATAATTGATAAGCTGGACTTCATTAATATAAACAACTTCTGCCCTGTGAAGGACAATGTCAAGAGAATCAGAAGCTGAGCCACAGTCTGGGAGAAAATATTTGCAAAAGACACATCTGATAAAGGACTGTTTTCCAAAACAGATACAGAACTCTTAAAAAATATATATAAAAACTGGCCACCAAAGTTTATTTTGTTTTCCCTCAAATTTATCTATTTATTAGCTGGCATATTGTATGGTATCTTAATTCAATTAAATAGATAGCTTTAGTCAGGGCTCATTGAAACACAAAAAAACTTAATAAAAAATTTATTCTATTTATTGTGAAGTTTGAATGTGAAAGAAGATATATTTTACCCTAAATTTTAGGATGTTTAGTCCATTTAGGATAGTTTGAAAGCCTTTTCTCTTATACATTTTTGAATATGGAAATACATGATGAGTTTGTACCTTGACTAAGATTTATAGAGCAATCTGAGGGTTAATAATGCCAAAATAATACTTTCTTCCTTTTTGCCTTATTGGAAATATGAAGAAAAAAGGTTTGGGGGAATCTTTTCCTACACAGAAGAAGAAAAATGGGCACAGGCTTTAGTTTCAGACTCTCATATTTTGCTTGTAGATTTTAGGACATTTTAAGTATAATTTATCATTTGTAAAAAGAAGATAACTGAAGTATCATTGGATAAACTAAGCTTAACTAGAAGTCTAAAGCACCGAGTGTATACAGAATGTGCTAAAAATATTAGTTCAGGATTTCCCTATGTGTACAATGTATTCAGAAGAGATTGTTTAATTATGGGCAGAGAGAAACTTTGTGTATGTTTGATTTTGTTTTAAATCGAGTCTGTACCCACTTTATACATGAGTATCATCTAAATTCACATTGTTTATATTGGTATTAAAGCTTATCCATTGTATTTCAACTGGAAATTATCAAAGTAGGTAATTTTTCTATATCCTGTCAGGAGCTTGGTAGAGTTACCTTTGAATGAAGACTTAGATTTTCTAGGAATTTTTCTTTTCCTCTTTGGTTACATTAAATGGAGTTGACAACTGCCAGAAAAGAAAGTATTGTTCAGAAAGCTACAGCCGGGATTGTTGATGATATTATGAGGCCTTCATCAGGCTGAGTTGAAAAAAAGAAAGGCCATTAAGGCTCCTACCCCAGATGGAATTTAGAGGCTCCCAGTGAGGAGAAAATTGAGAGTTCACCAAAACCATGTATGTACAGAAAGTGATACCTTTAGATAGAGATAAGGAAAAATCTTGACTTTGTATGTAACCACAGAGAATAATTTTAATGAAAATAGGTCATTTTTCTTAAAGAAGTCTTACAGGATGTTTCCATTTGCTCTCATTAATTTTACCAGAAATAGTGCCATATTCCAATGAATTTTTGGGTATGAATCATCTTACTAATAATTTTGATCCCTAATTATGTTAAAGTTTGAGTAAGGGACAGAAAACATGGACACACAAGCACAGTTGCTTTCAGATTTTATTTATTTTATTTTATTTTAATAATTAATTAATTAATTATTGCTTTCAGATTTTAGAAGGAAGAGAAGGTAGAGGGAGAAATTTACCCAGAAACAAATTAATGTTGGATTGCCCGGACTTTCACTATAGTAATGCATTTCTACCTGTTCTAGTTTATACAAATTTACATGGATTTATAAACTGTCGTCTTTATAGATAATAATAATTATAAGTAATGACATTTTCAAATACAATATTTGAAACAAGTTAGGGAAAACCTGGTATTGTTTACTCTAACATTTTTTTTAAAGATTTTATTTTATTTATTTATTTGACAGAGAGACAGCCAGTGAGAGAGGGAACACAAGCAGGGGGAGTGGGAGAGGAAGAAGCAGGCTCCCAGCAGAGGAGCCTGATGTGGGGCTCGATCCCAGAACGCTGGGATCACGCCCTGAGCCAAAGGCAGATGCTTAACGACTGAGCCACCCAGGCACCCCAGATGCGAAATTTCTTGTTCTTGCTTTCCTTTTCCTCTTATGTAATTAAAAGAACAATGCATTGGGACATAGAATAGCTAAAACTTTAAACTGTTTTCACTTGGGCAGGAATTTAAGAAGTCTTTCATGCTTTCATTTATTCATCTTAAAAAGGAGTTTGTAGGACTAAATCATATTTAAGGACTCCAGGCAATAATACAGAACCTTATATCCTCCCAAACATAAATGAGGTGGCTTCTGATGTTTGGCTGTATTAATCTGTTGATCATTTCAGTATCTTTTCCCTGATTAACACTAATAAGTTTCTCTTTGTAAAAAATATTTTTCTAATCTAATAATAAACTCATTGAGTTAATAGGTTATGTATTTTAATATTTATTATAAAATTTGCCTGTAGTAGGTGCTCAAAATTGTTTGAAGCAATAGGTAAGAATTATTAATTCAACACCTACTATTTACCATGTAATGTGTATTTAGTACTTACAGCATGTGAGCAATTCAATAAATGCTGTGAGGGAGCAAAGATATTTATAACATAGTCTGTGATCTCAGAAAGGAAGAGAAAATAATACTACTCATTTTCCATGTGTCATTTTATATAGTATTTTATAAATTTATGATAACTTTTGGTTTGCAGAAGTTCAAGAAACATTTTGGACAGATCACTGTGCATTATTTATAGAGAAGGAAGCTAATATGGTTAAATAGCTTACTAAGGGCCACATGGTTCAGGAATTGCAGAACTAGAACACGGACCCAACATGCTTTCTGAACCCTAAGTGTGTGCGCTTTTCCATAGTGAAATAACATTCATATGAGAAACTCAGACAGTTTATGATGTATACCATAATGGCATCAAAATCAATGTGAAATAGAAGTGCATAGAGGAAAGAAAACGATTTCTGATTTAGAAGATTAGGAAAACTTCATGGAGGAAGGATCTTTTCTTGGATCATGAAGAATGGTTAACCTCTGAGAAAGAGATGAAGAAGGGAATTCCAGGCACTAGTGAAAATTCATCAAAATCACGGAGACACGGAGTGTTTAAGGAATGGTGAGAAGTTCAGTTGCCAGACTGAGAGATGTTGAGGAATTAATTAGACAGAATGTTGGCAAGTGAGGTTGCAGGCCCATCTTTGAGATGCCCTGAGTCTAATGACCTACTTAATCTAAAAGAAGATTAAGCACTGGAAATGTTCATTCTTACGAAGATTAAACTGGTCCTTATGTGCAGGATGGTGTTACATGGATGAAACATAAGAGGCAGGGAGGCTGGCGAGGAGGCCAAGAAAGAGGAGACAAGTATCGGAACTAGGCAATGCCAAAGAAGCATGTCTCTTCTCTGGATGACTCTCAATTCACAGATCTGTGGTGCTGCTTTCCCTCTTTCACTCCTTTATCAGTTTTCCGTAGACCATCAAAATCCTCTTAAAATTTAAATTTTCTCATGCTATTCCTCTGCATAAAATTCTCCAATGGCTTTCCTTGGGACCTAGAATACAATTCTAACTTCTTTTTTTTTTTAAGTTTTTACTTAAATTACAGTTAGTTAACATACAGTGTAATATTAGTATTAGTTTTGAGTGTATGATAATAGTGACTCAACACTTCCATACAACACCCAGCGCTCATCACAAGTGCACTCCTTAATCCCCATCCCCTATTTCTTCCATCCCCCCCCCCCACCTCTCCTCTGGTAAACATCAGTTTGTTCTCTATAGTTAAGAGTCTGTTTCTTGGTTTACCTTTCTCTTTCTTTTTTTTCCCCCTTTGCTTGTTTGTTTTGTTTCTTAAATTCCACTTAGAAGTGAGATAATATGGTATTTGTCTTTCTCTGACTGACTTACTTCACTTAGCATAATACTCTATGTCCATCCACTTCGTTGCAGATGGCAAGATTTCATTCTTTTTTATGGCTGAGGAATATTCATATATATATATATATATGTACATATATACATATATGAATATATATACAATATATATATATGAATATATATATATATATATATATATACACATATATATATCTCACATCTTCTTTTTTTCCCCCCCTGAGATCTAGGGTCGGGGTTGGAGTTAGGGCCAGGGTGAGGGTGTGTCTGGTATCCTGCAGTTCAGAGACCTCTCCAGAGGGTTATGGTTAGGTTTAGGGTTAGTGTTAAGGGCTAGGGGTTAAGGGTTAGGGTTAGATCTAGTGTTATGGTTAGGTTTATGGTATGTGCCTGGCATCCTGCAGTTCATAGACCTCTCCAGAGAATAAAACCCCAGACTTCTGCTGGGGTGAGAATAGACAGGGCAGCCATCTCACCAAGTGTTGCAAAGACTGTATAGTTGGGCTCTATGTAGCTCTCCTACATATCTCATGCTGCACTCACCCTGGCTCACTTCTTTTCAGCCAAACAGATCTTTCTGCTTATCAGTCTTTCTGCTTTAGGGTCCTTGTAAATGATTCTTGGGTATTTTGTAAATGCTTTGTTGCTTCTTGGAATTTGTCCCTGTTTCTTGCGGTGTTCTCCCCTTATTTATATTAAGATCTCAACCCTTCTATCACTTTCTTAGGAAGATGTTCACTGATTAAATCTGTTGTTGTTGTTTTTAAAATCCTAGTCTCTTGTTTGCTTTCCTTCATATAACATCACATTTGTCATTTTAAAAATTTGTTTGCTTACATTGTGTGTCTTCTTAAAAAGTGCAGTCAGCCATATTGATAGCCCACATAGAAAGATGCTTTCTTTATAGCAAAGCTGAAAAAGAATTATAGAGCTAAAAACCACAGTGAATGCACACATCTTTTATTTTGCTAAAACAATAGCAAATGTTATTTTTAAAAAATTACATGTTTTCTTTGTGATTGGTTGATACTCTGTCCATTCTGTTTTTCTGTGAACCACTGTGACGTGAAATATGTGTGACTTAGCAGAAGGAACATGCTTCTCTCAGAAATGTGCATGAAGTATTCAAGAGTATGTTCCCAAGATTTAACAACAGCTCTGCAAACCTAAATTTGGGACTGCTCCCCTAGTATAAGACACAAACACAATTTTATTTTTATTTTTGTGCAAAAAAAATGATTCTAATACCTCTGCACTAGAAGTTCTGAATGGAGTAAAGTTTTCTCAGATGCCAGAAAGGCTTCAACTTATTTCCTTTCCTTTGCCAATGACAGTATTCTTCATTGTTGAGCTCTTTGGGGTATCTTTCTGACAATGTTTCCTTTACAACAAATGCATATGTACACACACTCAAGTGTTCATGTGACCTGTGCACTTGACTCCAATTGGCAATAGAGTCACAAGCAGATGCTATTCCGATCTTAACTGTAGCTGACTGTTACAGCCACGTCATGTCATAATTAAATTTACTCTTAATTTTTCTCTAAGGCGTGTTGGTAGATGTAAAAGTCTTAAGTCTTATGTCTTAGGTTGTTGTTGGTATCACTTTTATAAAGTCTGTAAGCTTATACACAAGGACCACTACTAATATCTGATTAATCTCTTTATGTGTTAACATTTTCAACATAACACAGCCCATTTTCTGTGTAACTGTGTAACTGTTTGGTTTTCTCATAGTGGATAGCTAGGCTTCAAATTATCCTACAAGTTATTTTTAAATATACTTTGAATATTTTCCAAAAAGTTCTTTGAGTATTATTTTCCAGCTAAAATTTGAAAATCTTTCTATATTGACCAAGGGATAACCATATATATTTACCTTGTAAATAACATATTTGTTAGCTATTATTATATTAAATTTATCTTCATAATTCTCTTAGACTCTAGAGTGACCTGCTCAGGAATTAAATCCACTAAACCTAACTCTCAAGATTCCCTCTTGTGTTTTATTTCTGTCATAATTATTATGGGACCAAGAAAGGCACACGAACAATCTCAAGCTTTTCAGGGCAATGTAGAAGCAATCTAGTCTGTGCCTCTTGACAAATTTAACTTGTCTCCCAGAACAGATTTTTACTATGAGGAGTGTCCTGTGTGATGGTATTTTTAATTAGAAAATCTTGACTCCTTTTGGGACAGAAATGATAATAAGATATCATAAAACATACACTATCTTGTTTTTTTTTAAAAATTTAATGACACAGTTAGTGACCTTGATTGACTAGAAATTTATTCAAAATTATAAAAATAGAGAGAAAAAACCATTAGTGTTATCAAATTTCAGCTTAGATCCAAGACTGGCTTGACCAATATAATAAAGTTCTTACTGTCTTCAGAACATCAGAGAACTTACTATCCGTGGTTTGGTCTTTGAAGTCACCATGACACCATTGCCTCTGATAAAAGAGTTTATTTATAACTTGCTCAGCTTATGTCCTTTCCCACTGAATCAGCAGGCTCTCTAAGGTTTGGGGATATAATTTCAAGGACTGTTAAACCTCTGTCAAAGTTTGGTTGGCCCCCTGAGGGGCCCTGTGTTTCAACATTCTCTTTGCTAAGACAAGACTTCTCAAGAAAGTGCTCAGAAAACTGACAGCTTCAAGTACCAGAGGTTTTGTAACTTAAAGTGGCATTTAATCTGAAAAATAACATTAGCAAATCAGCATATAATTGGCTTTCTATTTCCTTTTACCACCCCTCATTATTTTTTCTTTTTGGTTAAACTGAGATGCAAGTCAAAATTATACTTGATACAGCAATTTCCTAATCTCTTTCAGAAGGATGTTCCTAGGCAAACAATTAAGTCGACGGAATGTCATTATCTTCAGAAAGTAGAAAAATGTACATTTTGATAGGGACCGTTTATATTGCTAGTGTACCTTTTTTATTGTCTCTTTTATTATTCATGTATCCACTGAACTTTAAGGGGACTCTGCCAACAACTAAACTCTGTGAACAAATTTAGCAAAGTATTTGAAAAAGGAAAATCCTCATACAACCCTTTCACTTCTGTATTTAATTGCTCTTGGGTCCCTCATCACTTTTCAAGTTGCCCGGCTTCTCAGCTCTTGTATTCCACCTTGTACTATCTCCACACTTTAGACCTTTCAAGCTAATGGGTGAATGGGAAAATACCCAAGGGTATTTTTATTCCAATGAGATCGGGACCCTCCTGACACCCTCACGGATTATCATTCTCCATAATTTGACTTCTGCTTCTCTCTTTTTCACAAAGCAAGGTTTTATTAAACAGCATTCCAGTAAATAATCTGTCCTTTCCTTGGTTTTACTTTAACTTGAATTTGTTTCACAATGCTTTGGTTAACATTCAGTACTGTCTGTATAAAATATATGCATCCAGTACCATTTCTATAGAATTCTCTGTGTGATAGTGTTTCATTCCAATATGGCAGCACTATTCTACTGCTCATCTTACTGTTGAGATCAAGTAAAGCTAGGGGGGATATTGGCCTTGCTTGAGGTGACTCATGTTGATGAGAGAATAGAAACTGGACACTGGACTCTGATTCTCTTTTTCAGCTTAGTTCTGAAAGCCTTGCTTCTTTACCACCAGTTGCTTTTTCTTCAGTAGTAGCAATCAGACTGTGCTCATTCACAGCTTTTTGATCAGGTCCCCAAGGACCTATTGATGTCTACGTGAATACAAGCTAAGCTTAGTTTCTACTCTTTGAGCTATGTTCTGCTGTTAGTTTCACAGCCTTTAGAGTATAATCCGAGTTCTCTATTTAATACCTTGTGAATTAAGCAAGTTCCTCAACCCCTCCAAGACTCAGTTTTCTCAAATGTTAATGGAGATCGTAATAACTTCATCATAAGAGTGGTAAATAATTTTTGTGAGATATTTCATAAAAGTGGTCAACACTCAATGAATCGTGGCTATTATTGTTAATAATAAGTAGCAGTTGTAAATCTTGCTCTTAATCACATTGGATTTCAATTGGTAAAATAAGAATTATCTATATTACTTAAGAAATAATGTTACCAATTATTAAACATTCCCTGTCTGTTCTAGATATTGGGATAAGCATTGAACAAATACCTAATTTAGTTATGATAATAAATCTATAAGAAGACTTTTTTTTAGCACCTTTTTTTGGATGAAGAAACTGATACTTCAAGAGGATAAATTTCTTGCTCAAAGAATCCAATGTTAAGCAGAGCCAGGATTAAAATCTCGGCCTTTGACCCCAATGACCATGCTCTTCCTTGCTATCTGATTTGAATGCTAGGTAACATAGTACGAAAGGCTTACCAGAGGTTGAAAGAATTTGGAAGAAATGATTGACTGCTGTTGGTTTGGGAAGTTCACAGAAGACTTAAGCTTTCAATTGAATCTTGAAGGCAATGAAGCAGTGGGTACTGAATGTTAACCATAGTGTTGTGAGGGGAAAGATTATCCTATTTCACTGCATACGTTCTTTCTTTCTTTTTAATCAATTAATTAATTTTTAATTAACATATAATGTATTCTTTGTTTCAGGGGTACAGGTCTGTGATTCATTGGTCTTTTTTAATGCCCGGTGCTCATTACAACATATACCCTCCCCAGTGTCCATCACCCAGTTCCCCATCTCCCAATCCCCCTTCCCTCCAGTAACCCTCAGTTTGTTTCCTTAGATTAACAGTCTCTTATGGTTTGTCTCCCTATCTGGTTTCATCTTGTTTCATTTTTTCCTTTATTTCCCTATGATCATCTGCCTTATTTCTTAAATTTCACATATCAGTGAGATCATATGATAATTGTCTTTCTCTGATTGACTTATTTCACTTAGCGTAATACCCTCTAGTACCATCCATGTCATTGCAAATGGCAAGATTTCATTTTTTGATGGCTGTGTAATATTCCATTGTGTGTGTGTGTGTGTGTGTGTGTGTGTGTGTGTGTGTGTATAGTGTTATCAAATTTCAGCTTAGATCCAAGACTGGCTTGACCAATATAATAAAGTTCTTACTGTCTTCAGAACATCAGAACAAACACACACACACACACATCACATCTTCTTTATTCATTCATCTGTTGATGGACGTCTAGGCTCTTTCCATAGTTTGGCTATTGTGGACTTTGCCGTTATAAATATTGGGGTGCAGTTGCCCCTTTGGATCACTTCATTTGTATCTTTGGGGTGAATACCCAGTAGTGCAATTGCTGGGTTGTAGGGTAGTTCTATTTTCCACTTTTTGAGGAACCTCCATACTGTTTTCCAGAGTGGCTGCACCAGCTTGCATTTCCACCAACAGTGTAGGAGGGGAAGTTCCCCTTTCTCCGCATCCTCGCCAACATCTGTTGTTTCCTGGTTAATGGTTAATTTTAGCCATTCTGACAAGTGTGAGGTGTTATCTCACTGTGGTTTTGATTTGTATTTCCCTGATGCTGAGGGATGTTGAGCATCTTTTCATGTGTCTATTAGCCATCTGTACATCTTCTTTGGAAAAATGTCTATTCATGTCTTCTGCCTGTTTCTTAACTGGATTATTTTTTTGGGGGGGTGTTGAGTTTGATAAGTTCTTTATATATTTTGGATACTGCCCCTTTTTAAAAAAAAATTATTTATTTATTTATTTGAGAGAGAGAGAGAGCACAAGCAGAGTGGGGGGCGGAGGGAGAAGCAGACTCCCCCCTGAGTGTGGAGCCCAACATGGGACCCGATCCCCAGGCCCCAGGATCATGACCCTAGCTGAAGGCAGATGCCCAACTGACCGAGCCACCCAAGTGCCCCTGGATACTAGCCCTTTATCTGGTATGTCATTTGCAAATATCTTCTCCTATTCTGTCAGTTGTCTTTTGGTTTTATTGACTGTTTCCTTTGCTGTGCAAAAGCTTTTTATCTTGATGAAGTCCAAGTTCATTTTTGCCTTTTTTTCCCTTGCCTTTGGAGATGTGTCTAGCAAGAAGTTGCTGTGGCTGAGGTCAAAGAGGTTGCTGTCTTTGTTCTCCTCCAGGATTTTGATGGATTCCTGTATCACATTTAGGTCTTTCATCCATTT
Source organism: Ailuropoda melanoleuca (assembly GCF_002007445.2). Classification (NCBI taxonomy): domain Eukaryota; kingdom Metazoa; phylum Chordata; class Mammalia; order Carnivora; family Ursidae; genus Ailuropoda; species Ailuropoda melanoleuca. The sequence goes on from NC_048218.1 coordinate 157,906,310, forward strand.
TGAGTTTATATTCGTATATGGAGTAAGAAAGTGGTCCAGTTTCATTCTTCTGCATGTGGCTGTCCAATTTTCCCAACACCATTTGTTGAAGAGACTGTCTTTTTTTCCATTGGATATTCTTTCCTGCTTTGTGAAAGATTAGTTGACCATAGAGTTGAGGGTCCATTTCTGGGTTCTCTATTCTGTCCCATTGATCTATGTGTCTGTTTTTGTGCTAGTACCATACTGTCTTGCTGATTACAGCTTTGTAATGGAGCTTGAAGTCTGGAATTTTCATGCCACCAGCTTTGATTTTTTTTTTTTCAACATTCCTCTGGGTTTTCTGGTTCCCTACAAATTTAGGATTATTTGTTCCAGTTCTGTGAAAAAACAAAAGTTGTTGGTATTTTGATAGGGATTGCACTGAATGTGTAGATTGCTCTAGGTAGCATAGACATTTAAACAATATTTGTTCTTGCAGTACATCAGTATGGAATGTTTTTTTCATTTCTTTGTGTCTTCCTCAATTTCTTTCATGAGTTTTCTGTAGTTTTCTGAGTACAGATCCTTCACCTCTTTGGTTACATTTATTCCTAGGTATCTTATGGTTTTGGGTGCAATTGTAAATGGGATTGACTTCTTAATTTCTCTTTCTTCTGTCTTGTTGTTGGTGTATGGAATTGCAACTGATTTCTGTGCATTGATTTTATATCCTGCCACTTTACTGAATTCCTGTATGAGTTCTAACAATTTTGGGGTGGAGTCTTTTGGGTCCTCCATGTCGAGTATCATATCTTCTGCAAAGAGTGAGAGTTTGACTTCTTCTTTCCCAATTTAGATGCCTTTTATTTCTTTTTGTTGTCTGATTGCTGAGGTGAGGACTTCTAGTACTATGTTGAACAATAGTGGTGAGTGTGGACATTCCTGTTGTGTTCCTGACCTTAGGGGAAAAGCTCTCAGTTTTCCCCCATTAAGAATGATATTCACTGTGGGTTTTTCATAGATGGATTTTATGATATTGAGATATGTATCCTCTATCCCTACACTGTGAATAGTTTTAATCAGGAAAGGATGCTGTACTATGTCAAATGCTTTTTCTGCATCTATTGAGAGGATCATATGGTTCTTTTCCTTCTTTTATTTATATAGTGTCTCATATTCATTGATTTGTGGATGTTGAACCACCTTGCAGCCCAGGAATAAATCCCTCTTGGTCATGGTGAATAATCCTTTTAATGTACTGTTGGATCCTGTTGGCTAGTATTTTGGTGAGAATTTTTGCATCCATGTTCATCAGGGATATTGGTCTACAATTCTCCTTTTGGTGGGGCACTGCATACTTTCTTAACAATAAGGTATTTGAATCTAACTATATTAATTTAAAGATTCCACTTATAAAATCAATCACAAATGCCTAGATCTGAAAATAAAGAAGAGATCTTATTTGGTCAGGCTAGGGACCACCAAAAATATCTGGCAATTTCAGTGTTCTGCTTCATTATTTAAAAGTATTAGGAATTCTTCAGTCAATTAGAAAGAAACTCATGAGGGCAATGGAGAGTATGGTCCTTTTATTTTAATTATTTAAGGTGAATATATTGGGGGGGTTTGATTTTCCTGTGCCTACCTTTCTCCTGTTAATTTTGAGTTCACTGGCACAGTACTAGACTTCTCTATTAACTTCCTATACTTTCATTTTTCAGGGAAGTCGTCAGTACATATAGTTTATATTTTGCTGTATATTTGCCAAATAGTATATTTCCTTGTATTTTAACCTTGTATCCTATAACCTTGCTATAATTCCTTATGAGTTCCCAGAGATTTATTGTAGATTTTTTCAGATTTCTACCTAAATGACTAAATGATCATGTCATCTTTGAACAAAGATAGTTTTATTTCTTTCTTCTCTTTTATTTCCTTTCCCTTTTTATGGTGTTGTCTAAAACTTCCAGTACAATGTTAAAAAGCAATGGTGAGAGGAGACATCCTTGTCTTGTTCCTGATCTTAGCAGAAAAGCTTTGAGTTTTTCACCATTAAGTATAATTTCCTTGAGCTATTCTTTATCAAGTTGAGGATGTGCCCTGCTATTTCTTGTTGCTGAGAGTTTTTATCATGAATGAGTGTGGGATTTTGTCAAATACTTTTTCTATTGATACGATCATGTGAGTTTTCTTTTTTAGCCTATTGATGGTGATGGATTATATTAATTGATTTTTCAGTGTTGAACCAAGCTTGCATACCTGAGATAAGTCTCACTTGCTTTTGGTGTATGATTTTTTTTTTTTTTTTGCCTAAAGAGTTTTTATTTATTTATATATATATATTATTTTTTAAAATTTAAATTCAATTAATTAATATATAATGTATTATTTGTTGCAGGGGTACAGGTCTGTGATTCATCAGTCTTATAATACCTAGGGCTCATTACAACACATACCTTCCCCAATGTACATCACCCAGTTACCCTATCCTTGGTGCTCTGTTGGGTGCAAACACTTTAAGAATTGTTATATATTCTTGGACTGTCTATCCCTTTATCATTATGTAGTGCCCCTCTTTATATCTGATAACTTTCCTTGCTCTGTAATCTGCTATTTATGCTTTTTTTAAAAAACCTAATATTACTGTGGTATATCTTTCTTTATCCCTTTACTTTTAATATATATGTGTCTTTATATTTCAAGTGGGTTTATTATAGACTATATATAGCTGGGTCTTGTTTTTTGATGGAGAGAGTCTCTGTCTTTTAATAGGTGTATTTAGATCACTGATGTTTATGGTAACTATTGATATAGTTAGATTAACATCCACCATATTTGTTACTATTTTCTATTTGTTGCCCTTGTTTTTTGTTCCTATTTTGTCTTCCACACTTTTTCTTTTTTTATTGAGCATTTTATATGATTTCATTTAACCTGCTTTCTTTTTTTAAAAGGTTTTATTTATTTGTTTGTTTATTTTTAGGGAGAGGGAGTGAGAGAGAGAGAGAGAGTGAGCACATGAGCAGGGTTAAGGGTAGAGAGGGACGGAAAGGGACAAGCAGACTCCTTGCTGAGCATGGAGCTGAATTGGGGCTTGATCTCACATCCCTGAGATCATGACCTGAGCCGAAATCAGGAGTCAGATGCTTAGCTGACTGAGCCACCCAGGTGCCCCATCATTTAATCTTCATCAATCATGCTTTTTTTTTTTTTTTTAATTTTTTCAGTGGTTGCTCTAGAGTTCATAGTATACATTTATGGCTAATCCAAGTCCACTTTCAAATAATGGGTAGCACAGGTACCTTATGACAACAAATTATTCCTAATTTTCCCTTTCATTTCCCATATCATTATTGTCATTCATTTTACTTATATGTAAGCATATATAGATACACACAAATACATTATTGCTATTATTATTTTGAACAAACTATTATCTGCTAGATCAATTAAGGATAAGAAAATAAAATTTTGTAATTTGCCTTTACTTTTTCTTTGATGCTTCTTTTTCTTTATTTAGATCCGAGTTTCTGACCTATATCATTTTTTTTCTCAGAAGAACTTATTTTAATATTTCTTGCAAAGCCGGTCTCCTAGCAATAACTGCTCTCAATTTTTGTTTGAAAAGTAAATTTTTTTAACTCATCCCTAATTTTATCTTTATCTATACATCTATCTATCACTTTCTCACCTAAAAAGTCCCTTTTACATGCTGCTCCGTCAGACTGTATCCCTTCCTTAATTCAAAAACCAGTATGAAACTTTGACAAAACCACTTTGACTTCTCTCTATGCTGTGTATGTAATTATTCTAGTAATTCTTAAGAAATATGCCTTGAATGTGTTATATGTTCAATTCTTTTGTTCTTTGTATTTTTTTTAAAGATTTTATTTATTTATTTGACAGAGAGAGACAGCGAGAGAGGGAACACAGGCAAGGGGAGTGGGAGATGGAGAAGCAGGCTTCCTAATGAGCAGGGAGCCCGATGCAGGGCTCGATCCCAGCACCCTGGGATCATGATCTGAGCCGAAGGCAGACGCTTCACGGCTGAGTCACCCGGGTGCCCCTGTTCTTTGTATGTTAAATAAGTCTTTCTGTCTCCTTCCTTTGATTTCTAGACTTTCTTTTCACCATGATGTCCCAAACTGTATGGAATAATGTTCATTCTCACTTTATGATTGCTTAAATGCTGTTAACCTGTGACCACTCTTAAGTAGTGTGTGGCTACCATCTATTTATAAGGTCCCTTTAAGTCATGTGCCCTTGGGCTCTAGGCTCAAATAGAAAAATACAAACAACTCTGTTGTTTTTTTTTTTTGTACTGGCATAGGGGGTGTCTACAATTTTTATTTTGAAAAAATAATAATGTGTCACCATAGCAGTTTTGCTTGATTTTTATGGTAAAAAACTACTCTCAATATGTGCTTATACCAATAACGCTCTAGGTAATGAAAGTTTTGTAGATCAGTTTACATTTTGATCAGGAAAAAAGTCAGTAGTTTTGAAATCTAACTTTAAAGCTCATTTTTAAAAAGTTTGCTAAAAATTATATCATGTCTTCAGAATATTAAATGGAACAGTTCTTTTGAGCCCTGGGCTAGTTTCTGATTGTACACAGGGCCTATGAATTTTGAAGCTGATTTTTTGGGTCATCCAATTGGCATGTCCCATGACAACATTTGAAGAATGCCTGAAAGCAATGCATAGATAGATCTGCCAGATCTCCAGTTCTGAAACACCTTTTGTAATAAGGCATGTCATAGTATTTTTGTTACAGTACATAATTTGCCCAATATGTTTCAAAATTAGAGAGCTTAAATTTTATGAATCTCTTGATACTCTTTTCTTATTATTTTGTTGGCTGAAACAGAAATCCTTTCAAACATAGGTAGGAATAAAATGACCCTGCCCAATCATAATCATTTTTGCTTATGGCCACAGACAATTCCTAGAAAGGAAAATAATTTAACAAGGAAAAGTGATACAGACCAGAATCAATGGGGATTTAATTCTTGCTGTAGACTACCCAAAAGTCTTTAATTTTTTTCTTTTGCACATACTATTGCTTGCACTCGTATCTATATAGCAGTTACACTTTTGCTCCAAAAATCTTCAGGAAAAAGGAATTAATTTGCTCATGAGTTATTGTTTCTAATTTGGATCAGGCACCATGCAAAACACCACAGTTACAGATGTGAATAAATCAGACATCATAACCTTCATGGTGGGCCATGTTAGAGTAAATGAAAGAGAGAAGAAAAGTCTGTGTGAAGAGTTTAAATTTTGATTATAAGGTAAAACAATATGTGTCTATGTTTGATCTCTTAACACTTATTTTAGGTTAAAATTATATTAAACATTAAAACACATAGGGAAATAAATAGTGTGTTTCATATTTCTCTGTTTTTGTCTTCTGCTTTCTCATTCCTTTTCCATTCTAATTCTAGTCATATTTGTAGTTCTTATCTGTTCATTCATTTATCCGTAGGCTATATATTTATTTTTTACTAAGTTTTAAGAAGATGCTGATAGTAATTTTTCGAATGAGTGCATATATTAATAGAAAAGAAACCGAACATGTGCCAAAATATACCCTCAGTTAAGAGGCCATATGTGCTATATGTTAAGTGTTTAGGCATTTAACGGTGGAATTCGTCACTGTTTCAAATTAAGGACCCAGGTTTCTAATTGCTAGGACGTGCGCACTATAATCATCTAGTGTTTTACAGCTTTGCTGCACTGTGGTTCTTTATAAACTCTCACCTTGTCTGTGCTGAACTACTCTCCCAAAATATTCTTTTCTGTGTGTTACCAGTTAGCCTGAGTCATGTGAACCCTAGTCATCTCCTTCACTCTGGCTGATGGGATACTGGTCCCTAGACTTCTCAATGAGGCCTTCCTGGACTGTCTAGTACCTAGCCAGCAACCTGCTGGTCACAGATACTTGAATAGGCCCCTAGAGAACAGGAGAGGCAGCTCAAACCAACCTACAGCATTATGAGCTAAAAAAAAAAAAAAAAAAAAAAAAAGTTAAAAAAATGTTTTCGATTTAAACCATGAAATTTGAGGTAGTTTGTTATCCAGGAATAGCTAGCTGATACAAAAGGAATGAATACAGTTAAGAGAGGAAAGAGCTATAGATCAGGATAATATTATTTGCAGTTATTTTTTGGCAAAATGAAGTTAGGTCCAGTGAATAAAATGTATATTTCCCAGACCAAAACACAGAGTACTATCTGAAATTCTAAATGTGATGAAAGTAATTAGTTGAAAGGAATCTGGTGCAAAATAGGTAGAGTCTTATAATGCTTCTAAGTAAGTTTGACTATGATGTAATTTAATGTATTGACTTGAAGAGTCATACAATCACATTTTTAAAGTGAGCACATAATTCAGTTTTAAAGGTCTCTAGATATTTGTCTTTTATAATAAATATTTTTAATTCCTGATTTTATTGAATAAGGTTTTGAGTAACATAGAATATGACATAATCTATTCAATTAGACTATCCTGTGAAATACTATTATACTTTATACCACTTATATGGTATTATCCCATAGTGTCTTATGTGTTGACCATTTACCTGACTTTTGTTTCTTTTTATTTTTTATGTTTTGCATCTAAAATCCTTGTATACATGTAGACTGTGCTTTTCACAGTATGTGCCATTGACTGTCTGTGCCAGAAACAACTGGAGTGTTTGTTTGAAATGCAGATGTTTGGACCCACCCCAGAGCTTCTTAAAGTCTTCAAGGATGTGGTTGGAAATTTCCTTCCTTAGCAAATTTCCACACAAACACTAACGTTTGAGAATCTTTACTATAGACCTGGCATAGTGCAAGGTGCTGAAAAATGTTTTAAAAATGAATGGCAAACAGGGATATATGTGTTAAGTTGAAACCCCTATTTTAATATATAAAATTTGTCTGTAGAATTGACATAGCAAGTAGCTCATGCCGGTATCTTCAAGCAAACCATTTTCAGACAGACAGACGAAGTGTAGTTTAATACCCAATTGCCATTGGAATAACACAAGTTACTCGTCAGGCTAGGTCTGGTGTAACTAGCAAAGAAAAAACACTTTTTACCTTAATTTGGCAGAAGCCTCTTCTTTGACATTCAGAGTCAAAATAAAAATGAGGAAAGCAGAAGGTCCTGGCTGAATGAGAACAATTTTTGGAGATCAGTAGTAAAGTCTCTAAACTAGTGTCTGTATGGCACATGTACGTACAGGCTGTATCTAACATTGAGTTAAACCTAAGTTCTTAGTGACTTTGCTAAGTCCATCTTTATTTTTTGAAAAAAAAAATCATGAAACAAGTTCTGAAGGCGGACGTCATCATTATGTTAATACCTTGAGGGAGTAATTGGAAACAGCAATAAATAAACTCTGCATCAGTGTTAGCTTTAAAAATGTGGTGTTGGAGATAATTTAAAGAACATGTGAGGAGCATAATTAAAATGTAGTCATGTGTGGTCTGGAAGAAATAAAATGCTCAAAAGAGTTCAGTCATTTCTCAAGGATGAGTTCTTGACTTTACAAATATTTCATTAATTCTGTCTCAACATGGTAGCAAACTGCAGCGTGAATTACACACTAAGAATCAAAAGTGGAAGAATATTACTTATAGATTAGAGGAACAGCAGTGCCCTTTTGTACTGTTTTTGTACTCGTTTTTGCTTATTTGTAATTTCTTCTCTTATCCCTTCAAGAGAATTAAAATTACCCTGTCCTTCCTTTTTAATGCATTTGATTCAAAATCAAAGCATTAACAGTGGAAAAATTATTTCCCTCCACTTCTCCAAATTAACTAAAATAAAGATTTTCTAACAGAGTCATGACAACCGTAATTTTAGGAACAGATGCATAACTGGAAGGAGAAGGGATGCTGAGGTTAACTTCCTTTTGCTTTGAATATATGTAGCTGCACCAAGGAGAATAAGCCCACATGACATCCAAACTAAGCAGTTTTTTTTTTGTCTAGAATATGTCTCTTAGTCATGAAACTTCCATTGAGTGTATGTGTCATCCAGAGTGAGAAGTATGTTTTCCAAGTCTGGTTTAGTAGATTTCTCAGAACCCCTTTTGATCCTTTTAATTTTATTAACTGAGATGGAAACCTCTTGACATCAGAATTTTTGCAAAGTTTATTCCATATCCCAGCCCCTGAAAGCTTTTAAATACCTAGGGGTTGGTCCAGATTGTCACCTAATGAATAAGAAAATCTTCCAAAGTCCCTAGTATTTGAGACCATTAGTTGCCATAAAATCACGAATGATTATATTATCCCTGTAAAAACAAATTAAAACCTTAGGTTTATTCTACTATTTTTCCATTATAAATAGGGACTTTCCAGCATCACTAAAGAAGTACGTTTGCCAAAAATGTTTAATCTGTCATTTCTTTGGACCAGTTTATAGCAAATACCAGGTATAGAAGAACAAGTCAAACAACAGAAGAAGCAATCAATCACAAGAATCCAGAAAATAAGAGTGCATATAGGACTGATGTCCCATTCTTTTCAAGAAGCTGATGTCTCAAGAAAAATGCAGAGTTAGAGGAAAGGAAATGAGAGCACATTAAAAGATATTTTAGAGATAAAACAACCATATGAAACACATAGTCCTTGCTGATCCTGGTTTGAATAAACTGGCTATAAAACATAGCCCTGAAACAATTAGCTTTGAAAATTTAAATATGCTCTGGATATTAGATGATATTACAGAATTATTAATTTATTATATCCGATAAAAGCTTATAGTAAAATATCTTTGTTTTTAAGGATGCATACCTTAATATTTAAAGATAAATTGTCATGATGAATATAATTTATTCTACAAAGTCTAAGCATAAGAAAAAATAGAAATAAATTAAGTTGATTAATGAAACAAATATGGCATAATGATTACTAATTTTTAAATCTCAGTTTTAATTATATGGTTTCACTATACTGTGTCTTATCTCATTTTTTTTTGAAAAATTTCCTAATAAATTTTAAAAGGACATAGTTGTCTTTCATAATTCAATTACAGTTAGAATTAGAACTTTTGAGTGAGCATGGGCCTTAGGTATAATCTAGGAAGTACAGGTTTTAGTAACAAAGAACACCTCACCTAGTGTTAAGAGATCTACATTCAAGTAAAACCACGGGTGAGGGCCCAGTCCAATTGCTTTCTCACCACCAACCCAAGTTCAGTCAAGGACTTTTCAATCAGATTTAAAACAAGAACAATAATCCTTGTCACCCTCCCATGTCAAGGGGGTGTTACAATGATGAATGAGCTCCAGGAATAGATTTAGCCTGCTGATGTATTTGTAACCCATATGGCTGTATCACCCTTTGACTTTTCTAAGAGGAATAGAAAATAGTTACATTTAGTATGCCACAAATTAAATTTCTGTCAAGTTTGGCTTTAAAAACCACTCTCCTAGAAATCCAGGTTTTCATAGGTTGGCAAAGAATCTTTATAAGATCCCACTTAGAGAATTGAAGCTACTATCCGAATAGTGGGTGATTTTGTATAAGTGGAAATGAAACTTTGTTGGAATTAATATATATATATATATTTAATTCCAACAATAATATATATATAATATATATATTATATATATTGTATTATATATACATATATATGTATGTATATATATTATATATATATTCTCTTTTAAAAAACAGCTTTATTGAGATGTATGTACATATATTATATATACATTCTCTTTTAAAAAACAGCTTTATTGAGATATACTTGACATGTAAAACTGCACATATTCGATATATATATATATATATATAATTTGACTAGACATGTGTATGCCTGTGAAACTATCACTACAATCAAGACAATAAATATATCCATCTCCTCAAAAAATTTATTAATGCCCCTAAATTTTTTCCTGTACTTGAACAGCTTTAAGAATTATCAGTACTATGCACTCTATGTATTCTATGTAAGTATTGATACAAACAGAAATATTTAATAGAGCTTCAGTATTTTTAGTACTGATCACATCAAAGCTATATATATATATATATAAATATAGAAATTGATGAGTACAATCCTATAGGCTATTATTGCTTGGTGGTTACATTTTTAAAAAATTCCTGTACCAAAAAGTGTTTACCAAGTACTTCATATGTGTGATAGTAGCACAGATTAAGCCAATGTATTTGATTAGAAACGTGTCACCCTCTAATGTAGAAGAGGATTTTTTTCTGAGTTGCTCAAGTCAGTTCAGTAAACATTTGCTATAGATCTTTTTTTTCTCCCCTGTGTCAAGTGGTATTTTTATAAGAGCCTTTACAGAAAAATTTATCTGTTTGCCTTTTGGAATTTATATTTTCAGCTAATCTTAGATAATCCTCATGCTTCTTCCCATTCCAAGAAAAAGATATCCTGGGCATCTCTTTAGACTCATTTCCATGAACTCATACTGCATGGGCTGTAGCATAGGTACAGGGTTTGGAGTAAATCAAAGTGAAGTTAGAGTCCTAGGCAGAAATAAATTTAGAAAATGAAGGAGATAGCCTAAATATCCAAACAAAATTAAAGAGTGAGAAAGAAAGGAAATTTCCTGTTCTATTAAAAAATGAGGAGTTTGCAACTGAGCACAGGTGAAAAACAATGAACAGGAGGCCACACTAGAAGGGAAGAGGGCTTTCTAGACACCTGTGGCCTCACGCTTGGTCAGGAGGATGCTCTTTAGGAACTAAGGCTGCTTAGTCCATGTCAAGGGGCCTGAATATCCTACCTTAGCTGAGTTGAGATACAGCATAACGGACACATTTCCTGATGGTAGGGCTTTCTGAGAGTAGCCCACCTGTCAAAAAAGCGCCAATAAAGAACCTTCACCTGGGAAAAGAGGGTTGCATGTGTCAATCAGAGGGCCCATGTCTTCTGCACAAGGCACATTTTGGGATTAATCACGCCTTAAGACAGAAGAGAAGCTTTATGGAATGGAGGAGCTCTTAATTGCTAGTAATCTCAGTGCTTACAATCTTACTTGAAAAAACCAAAGAAGTTTAAAAGGCCAAATTGAATACTTGATATACAGACACACACACAAAAGTCAGGAGTTTCTTGATGGTATGACTAGTCCTTCCACACTTTCAGAAGAAGAATTATACCATACACAAAATTGATAAAATCATAACATAAAAGCAATAAATTTTTATTTGTGTTATCTGTATGACAGGAGAAATGCAAATTTAGTTATTTTATAATGGATAGATATAGTGGTTTTCAATTGTCACACTTTATATAGATCAATTTTTTAAAAAATCCATTGAGTAAATATTTATTGAATACGTACTAGTAGATGGAAACATCATAGCAGTAAGTCTTCCTAAATGAGGGTAATATTTGCATTGCATGTACAGCAATGTTTACAATTGCGTGTACAACAATTAGGGATGTATTCAGAGAAATGTAACAAAAATCAGGACTTATGGGGACTTAGCCAAAAGAAAGTTTATCCTTATATTTTTTCATGTAGTAATTAAATCTAGAAATAGCAGCTCTGATATTGGCTCATAGGTACAATAACATCAGGACAGATATCTTTGCAGTTCTCTTGATCTTTCCCTTATGATGGCAAAATGGATGCACCAATCTAGGAATCATGGCCATATTTAAAGTCTAGAGAAGGAGCAACAGGTGAGCCCAGACATATCCTTCTCTTTTATCAGGGCAGCTAGAGGCTTCTAAGAAATATTTCTCTCGGACTTTCCCTTATGTCTTATTGGCTAGAACTCAATCACATGATTACTTATAACTATAATAAAAGTAGGGAAATCAACTATTTAGCAATGAGTAGTAGAAATATTATGATTAGTTTGGATTAATCATGATTCAATGCTAGGGGCTGGATATATTACTACCCTGAATATAATCAAATTTTTAGTACCAAGGAAGGGCAGAGGGAGGGGAGATATTATTATTTGGCAGGTGAAAGTATCTGCCACATTTTGCTTCACATTTTCTGTCTGTATGGATAGCCATTTCATGCTAATTCAGCACAAAATTTTAGGCATGCAGACCACTCTACTAGATAATCTGTTAAGCAGTTAAACTATGTGCAAAGTGATAAGTGAATATTACAATACACCTAAAAAGTACTGGTTTGGATAGTTCAGAGAATTAAACCATTTGAATTTTATTTGGACATTTTTATCTTTGTGTTTATATAGACTCTGTCCTGTATAAAGGAAAACACCTAAAAACTGTAAAACAACCATCAAATTATATGATAAAAGAAGGCAACATGTTATAATAATAAGAAGAAAAGAATGGCAAAGTAGTCAAAATATATGGCATCCCACTAACATCCATACCTAATGAGTGGCATGGTCTTGGACATTTTCTATTACCTGTCTAGTTGATTTCTTATCAGTAAATTTGGTCTCTAGTCCAAATTAACTCACTCTAAAACTCATAATGTTGGTAAAATAAGATAAAAGGATTGGCTTGGAATTATCATATATGACTACGTAGTTCAGAAGAAAAAGATGAATAAATATTTGATTTTCTAGTTGAAGTGAAAAATTATATAGCTGATAGTTATATTAACTTTTGTTTTAAAAAACATTTTAAACATAGTTTATTAGAATAACAACTGGAAAGAGAAAAGGAATATTATATATGTCAGCCTGCGACATGCCGCATACATTCTTTTGTGGTTCTTAAAAGGCACTGAATGTGAAGATAGTAAGCAAAAATGAGATAAATATTATACATTAAATTTAACTTATAGTATATGATATAATTTAAATGATTGTAATTTTCTCAAAGGAGACATTTGAAATGTTGCAACTTACATGTTATTTTCTTCTAGCTCCATTTTCAGAAAAAAATAGCAAATGTAGTTGATTTCATGAAATTATTTATGTTTTAGTATTTGTCATAGTTTCCTTACACTCAGAATTCCAAAATATAGTTATATAAATTATTGTACATTTGTACAATTAAGTAATTATGGATAGGAAATATTTTTGTTGCATTTCTAGAAGAAAATGCTGTCATAATCTTTGCCTGTCTACATTGTGTATATATAGTAGCTACATTTGAAAATCCATTTATAGCGTAGGTTAGTTGCGTATTTTTCTGTAAGTTAGCACCATTAGCATTAATTTATGATGCCAAAATTGAAAAATAAAATGGTATAAAATAAAAGGAATTGAATGAGAAGTTACCTTTAAAATTCAAGGGTAAAAAATTATGTTCACTTTTGTTAAGTACAGTCTTTGTGGCTGGTTCAATCAGTGCATTCAGATATATTGCCTGAAATTTTTAAGTTGCACTTAATCAGATTGGCTGTGGAAATAGCCCTTTAGCAAAATTACATGCAGCTTTTAAAATTAAGGCCTTAAAGCTATAGGGTATAACAACTAACCTGTAGAGTCTTTAAAACACATCAGCAAAGTTAGGAAATATTTGGCACCTGGGAATTTTCTTTTGGCATTATTAGGGTTACAGATACAGTCAAAGTGTTCACGTCAGAAAGGTTTTCAATGAAAATTCCAGATGTTTGACAAATGCATTGCCTTATCCTCTTTAGACGTATGCAGTATGTTCATTCTTCCCAACAATTTCTCTTTTTAAAAAAAATATGTAGGCATCAATAAATACCTTGACCTAATGCATGGTGAATATAGATAGTTCAGAATTTGAACAAAGGAAAAAACAATATGGTATATGTGTAGTTGGCAGTTTGGGAAAGATTTCCATCTCTTCTTAGTGACATATTGTAGTGGAAGTTTGTCATTCTTTTGGCTGCTTAGCATCTGTCTTTCAAATATTCTACCTTCAAGTATTGGTGAGAGACAATGCCCCCTACCAATTTAGAAGCGGAACGTGTCTGATACTTGCTTTTGTGGATTCTTTGGTATACAGAGTACAGAGTAATGACTACATTTGATCAATCAGATTCACCAGCCTCAGACTTTGAAGCAGGTGTTAGTGATGCAAACAAGGCCAGAAACTCCTCCATTGTGTTGGAGATTCAAAAAAAGATTCAATTCATAGAGCAGCGATGGCTGTTTTGCCCATGGTGGTGGCATCCTGAATTTAGTGTTTTCAGTATTAGCAATGTTAAGGTGCCTTATCCAGCCTCAGAGGTGAACCAGCCATGTCTTCGACGGACAGTCTGCAGTGTGATTTCCAGAGTTGTTCCTGGCTGCATAGCCCTGAGACTTGTACTTTAGTTCTCTTGGTACTTGTGGTGGCCAGGAGAATATGTCTCACAAAGCTCCAAGTATAGAAAGCCTAATCAACCAAGTGTTAGCTGCTGTGGTCTGAATTTCATCACTGAGTTTGCACTCAGGCCATGCTTTGCACAGGCTACAGAGCCGGTAAGTATATCCAGCCAAGAAGGCTAGGACAGGCACTCTGTTGGGTGACTGATGGCCTTGCTGAACTTTAAGACTGCGCTAAGGAGATTTCATCCTTTCACCCCTCTTTCCTTCACCAGGCATCAGATTGTTGCATGGTCTGATGGCTCTTCTAGCTAACCCAGATCCTTCCCAGTTTTCTTCTGAGGTGTGTTTCCCTAATAAAACTCTTGTATTTTTAATTGAGTCTTGGTGTCTGCTTCTTGAAACTGGAACTAACACGGTTATCATGAGAGCTAACACATTTTCTTCAACACATTCCTTTTCTGTTTAAATAAGCCAGAGTTGGCTTTTGTTACTTTCAGAACATTAAAGGATATATATATATATATCCATTAAAAATTGGTATTAATTATATCTAAACAAATCTAGTTTTAGTTGAATTGGGTGTATATTTACATACCTGGCATTTTATAGAAATAATATTCACTAAAAATCATCCAGATTAGAGACTGAAAATGTTATAAATGTTTTTGGTCTATTTTAAGTGTAAATACCATATACAAACATTTACCAGGTCCCTTTCTGGAAAGAGCTGCTTGGAGTAAGAGAGTGCATTACTTAAGGGAAGTATCACACAAGTTAATACTATTCTTTAAGGATAATTCATGGTGGGACAATTTTAGATATTGAGTATGTAAATGCCGTGAAATGTTTAAATAGAGAAAGTCAAATAAGATAATAAACTACAGTATATTTTTGTTTTTTTAAATTATTATTTGCATGTAATAAAATGAGCGACTTTAAATGAGAAGTTTGAAGAGTTTTGATAAAGTGAATGCATCTGTGTGACCAATTAAGATGTAAGACCTTTTCATCACACCAATAAATTTCCCAGAGCCCCTTTCCAATCTATCTCCATTTCCCCAGGGCAAGCAATCTGATTTCCATCACTATAGTTTATGTAGTCTACTGATCCAAAAATTCATATAAATGGAATCATACAATATGTCTTTTTTGTGTGTCTGGCTGCCTTGAATCAACAAGATGTCATTGATAGTCTTTCTTATTGTTGCATATATCAGCAGCTTGACCTTTTTATTGCTTAACAGTACCCAATTTTAGGAATATGTCAATTTGTTTATCCAGTCTCCTATTAATTGGCATTTGGGTCATTTCCAATTTTTATAGATTATAATTAAAACTGCTGTGAACATTCTTATATAAGCCTTTTGTAGACATGTTTTGATTTTTCTTGGACAAATATCTAGGGATGTGTCACATAATGAATTGCTGTGTCTTACAGTAAATGAATGTATGAATGTTCAACTTCATATAAGAAACTACCAAATTATTTTCCAAAGTGATTGCATGATTTTCTATCTCTACCACTAATATATGAAAATTATAGTTGCTCCTCACTGATTTTTTTTATGCTTTGATTTCTTTCTTCTTTTAGATTTTTATGTATTAATTTGTTTTCTTACTCCTTTCATATTTTTAGGCATTCCTCTTTATGTAGTTTTTTTTTTAAATGGTTGTTCTAGGAGTAAGAACATACATTCCTCTTTTTTTTTTTTTTTAAGATTTAATTTTTAAATAATCCCCACACCCAGCATGGGGCTTGAACTCACAATCCCAAGATCCAAAATTGCATGCTCCACCAACTGAGCCAGCAAGGTGCCCCGAGAACATGCCTTTCTAACTTAGTATAGTCTACCTTATAATACCCTCCATGTATTAGGTAAGAATCTGACAGCAGTATAATTATATTTTTACCTTTTGTTGTTCTTTGCTGTTGTAATTATATATTCTACTTCTTCACGTGTTATAAACCTCATAATATATAGCCATTATGTTTTAACAAATGAAATGACTTTATATGAATCCAAGAAAATAATAAAAAACAATCTTTTGTATCAATAAATACAGTTATCATTTCAGAGTCCTGTCCTTATTCTGGTTTATGTTTGGATGGTCTCTGTTGGCTAAACTTCAGGCAAAAAATACTCTCACCTTTTATATAATGGAAAATGTCATTGCTTTACTCTGAAAAATTAAGGTATACTTATATATAGGGAAATGTATGTATCTAAAGTGTCCAGTTTGATGAATTTGACACATGTATAGATTCATGTAACCAGTGATCTGATTAAAATAGAGAACATTTCCAAATCCCCAGAAATTTACGTTATCCTCCATTTATTCAATTCAATTCCTATACATTATCAGCAGCTAATGTACTTGGATTTCATTTTTTGTAATATACTTTTTTCTGATTATAGAATTTCAGGATAGCAGGATTCCCAACCTCCCCTGCCTATCCCCACTTTTAAAGCTCCATTTTCTTCTGACTCATTGTTTTTGACTTGTTATTTGTCATTCATACTACCTTTCCACAGTTTGAATGGTATGCATTGTCTTTTTTCTCTGTATTTAAATATTTTCTCTTTATTTTTGGTTTTCAGCAATTTGATTATGATGTGCCTAGAAGTTGATACTGTCCCACATTTCATCTCCTCATTGTTTATTTCTATTTTTTTTTCCCCTCTCTCATTCACGTTTGGGTGATCTTCTGTGGCTCTTCTTTAATTTCACTGCTCCTCTTCTGATCAATTTGCTGTTAATTCTATCTTAAATTTATCTTCAAATATTATGCTATTTTAATTATGCAATTTCTATCTGTCGAATTTTAAAAGCTCTCCTGAAACTGGCTACCCGTTCACACTCCTCTCCTGCATCTTTGCTTGTAGAATCTTTAACATATTTTAAATTGTTATTTCATAGCTCTTTTCTGCTAATTCTAAAATCAGGATCATTTGTTGGGTTCTTTGAACTGATTGATTTTTTTTTTTTCTTGGCATGCATCACATTTTGTTTCTTCACTTTTATAATTTTTAATTGCATACTGGACATTTTGGCATATTCATCATAGAGACCCAATTCTGTTGTCTTCCTCTGAATGGTGTTGAAGTTTATTCTAGTAGTGGATTACTGGTGGATCACTTTTAATGTGTGTAGGCTTGGTTTTGTGTTCTGTTAAGGCATGTCTGCTTTAGTTTTGCCTTTAATACTAGGATGTAATTTGTATTCCTATGGCATGGCCTTTCTGGAGTTTCGATGGAACTTTCATTAATTTGTGTTTTCTCAGATTTGAAGACAATTTAAAATGTTGTTAGCACAAGAATGGTTATGGTGATATGCTCTTCCCCTCCTATCTATCCCATTCAATTAGATCTAGAGTATTTGGAAGTAAGGCATAACAGTTTTGGGTAGAGTTAGAAAGTAGAATCAACACAGTTGGTTGTGTTAAAGTAGAGTATGCCAAAAACAAAGAGTCTCCTTCGTGGCCAGATATTCCACAATTAAAGATATTAATATGTTAACATACATCTTTAAAATGTTCTGCCTCCATTGTCTTCTGGGATTTAATTACATAAAGGAGAATTTGGAGTTATTTTGGCATTTTTCCCTTCTCATCTTATTTCATCTTATCCCAAAATACTTGTAGAATGCCTTATTTATCATTGATATTTAAAAATTGTTAAGGTATGACTGTGCATGAATTTTTTTATATTTGTTTGGAAAGCAGCAAAAATTTTCCATTTATATGCCCAAATTTTGTTTTAATTCCAAAAATATTTTCTTAAGTTGTCTAAAATGATCTGTATATGTATAATTCCAATTTCTCTAATAAAAATATCTATGTCTGTAATCCTAAGGTCTGGTATCCAGTCTCCAACATCCTCCTCTAAATAGTGTGTCTTTTTAACTATTCTTGCTTTCTGGAAGAATTTTTCCTTGTTCTACATTTTACCAATCTAATGTTCTGCC
Source organism: Ailuropoda melanoleuca (assembly GCF_002007445.2). NCBI lineage: Eukaryota > Metazoa > Chordata > Mammalia > Carnivora > Ursidae > Ailuropoda > Ailuropoda melanoleuca. The sequence goes on from NC_048218.1 coordinate 157,924,432, forward strand.
ATTCATTTTTGGCAATTTTTGGCTTTTTCCAGTGCAGTTTTTGGTTCTGCTCTTCAACTTTCAATTCCTGATATAATTAATCTTTCTTTGCTTGTATGTTCATATCCTATTGCTTTTTTAGGGTTTTTGGTTCCTGTCTAACGAAGGTCAGATCTTTTATATTATGAGGATCAGTAAAATCCACAAATCCGTAATTAGGAACTGATACTTGCTAGGCATTGTATTTTTCCACTGTGAATACAGTAGTGAGTTTATAGTCTATTAGAGGACAGAAACATCAGTGAAACAAAAATAAAAACAAAATTTTAAACATTTAGGGTAGGCTTACTGATAGAAATAAATTTGGGGTGCTATAATGTGAGAGAGTAATTTTTTTAAAATTTGTTTTAGCGAGAGAGAGCATGCAAGTGGGGTGGAGGGAAGGAGGGGTAGAGGGAGAAAGAGAATCTTAAGTAGGCTCCACACCCAGCATGAAGCCCAATGAGGTGCTTGATCTCAAAACCCTGATATCATGACCTGAGCCAAAACCGAGAGCTAAGACACTTAACCAACTGAGCCACTCAGGCGCCCCAAGAGAGTAATTTTTTTTAAAAGATTTTATTTATTTATTTGACAGAGATAGAGACAGCTAGCAAGAGAGGGGAACACAAGCAGGGGGAGTGGGAGAGGAAGAAGCAGGCTCATAGCAGAGGAGCCTGATGTGGGGCTCGATCCCATAACGCCGGGATCACGCCCTGAGCCGAAGGCAGACGCTTAACCGCTGTGCCACCCAGGCGCCCCAAGAGAGTAATTTTTAATGAGTCTACCAAATAAGATTTATCTCAGACATATAAATATGGGTCAGTAGTAGAAAATACATCAAAGTATATCATGATCTTAACAAAGCAAAGCTTAGAATGTTCAAGAAACATCTAGGAGGCCTGGTGTTTTGAGTGATTGTGTTCTGGGGGAAAGGAGTAGGAAAAGAGATAAGAGAAGTAATGGGGAAGGAGCAGATCATAAAAAGTTTTGGAGGACATTGTAAAGATATTGATTTTTACATTAAGTGCCATGGAGTTTTTGTGGTTTTTTAAGAAGATATTTTAGGGATGGAAGAATGGGAGTGGAAAGATGATCATTATGATAAATTTTTTAATACTGCTGAGATCTTTTACTAATATTTTGTATACTATTTTTTCCATCTACTTTCATGAGTAAGATTAGTTTATATGTTTTCTAGTGCTGTCCTTTACTAGTTTTTGTTTCATGATTAAGCAAATTATTCCAGATTTGGTGAGTTGGTGCTCTTTAAGCTGGATCCAATGTCCTTTTGACATGGCTTCATCACATCTGAACACTTTACCGTCTTGTACTTTGAGATACTCTAAAATTGTAATTTCCACAGGCCTGGAAAGAGCAATTTCTTTAAGAAACCTAATTCTTATTTGTCGAGAATGGTACTTAGAAACCAAGATTTGGGCATTGAGGTATTTTGTATTTTTGAATCTGTTTTTGTCATTTAAATTCTTTCCAAGAAACTTACTTTTATAGCGAAATTTTCAAATTTATTGGCAAAATTGTATTTTTTTCCCCAGGGTTCTTTATTGTACTTCTATTCCTAAATAGTCTTGGTTTTGCCCTTAAGATAATATACACATATAAACAGATTTGGGTTTTGAACAATTCTTTCTTGGGGGGTGGTTTGCATTTTTTTTTCAATTTAACTAATTTTTGCCTTAATTTTAATTTTTTTCAATTTCCTTCAGAGTGATCACATTGATCTTCAATATTCTTGATTAAATGGTACCATGCTCCATATTCTTTTACAGATCTCCAGGTAATTCCTGTGTACAGCAAAGTTTGGGAACCACTGAGATAGGATATTCATTTATTTGGTTACTCAATCTTCTGTTCCTTGCTAAATATAGTAAAAAATTAACATATTTGATTTGTCTTTCTTAAATATCATTTCTTATAATGCATGCTAAGATCTAATGTTTTGTTTTGTTTTTTTTAAGATTTTATTTATTTGACAGAGAGAGAGATAGTGAGAGAGGGAACACAAGCAGGGGGAGTGGGAGAGGGAGAAGCAGGCTTCCCACTGAACAGGGAGCCTCATGCTGGGCTGGATCCCAGGACCCTGGATCATGACCTAAGCCTAACGCTTAACGACTGAGCCACCCAGTCACCCCTAAAATCTAATGTTTCTTAAAAATGCTGCCCGATAATGACCTTTTAAGAAACTCAAGAGTTGTGCATTTCATCCATATGTGTGAAATGAAAGCCACAACAACTACTGTAGAAAGAGGTTGTGTGTTTGAAACTAAAGAACCTTAGTTTAAACTAAGAAATGATCAGAATGAAAGAAAATTTGAAATCCAAGTTTATAATTAATAACCTGTAATTATTGCTTTTTGAAAATTAATTTAATGACAGCAGGGTTCTGCTTCTATGAAAGAAGGGTTGTTTTGGCAGGGGAAAGAAGACAGATGCATCCTTCTAACATTGAGCCCAGATAAACGAGAATTCACCAGCAAAAAAAAATTCATCACAGTCCTACGCCACGTTCTTTTTTTCCTGATCTTCCTACTGGCAGGGTCTTCTCTCTCTCAATCTCTCCCTTCCCCCTCCTTACTTCATTATATTTGCAAATTCTTGCCATTTGGAACAGTTTTTAGAGCAATGGAAAAGTGATGCTTGAGAGGTGAAAGGCAATCACAAGCTGGCCTGGAATCAATCGATAGGGAGAGTTCTTGACGGCACTCACCAGCTGATTCCCAGCTGTGCTTGGGATGCGGCTGCTCAGCAGCCTTCCTAGCAATTTGGGTCCACTCATGGTAATTGGTTTCAGATGAGACCAGAATAACTCATTTTACACTGTCCTCTTCCCAGTGCCCAAGGAATTGGAGGACATAATATAACATGTTCAAGGCAAAATCCCAGCTTCATGGAAATCCCATCACTTAAACTCTAGTCTGCTGAATTGGATCTGATTGTGTCCTGGTAGTCCCTGTGTGGTGAGAGTGATTATTATAATGTTATTTCAGTGGTTAGTTGTGCTCACCCTGCTGCTCTGGCTGTGACCCTTCTATTTTTCTCAGAACATCTTGCTGTACAAACACTAAATGTGTCCCTAATCATGTAATTAAGGAAAATGTTAGTGATCATATTCCTAATGTGGAAAAGAAATAGTGGGTACAATTTTACCTTGTTCTTGCTAAATGCCTCCACTTTTTAAATTTGAAGCTTCGAATAAAATGAAAATGCTTTCAGTATAATTCCTTCTCTTTTCTTCTTTCTTCTGATAAAAGGATATAAATATAATTTCAGAATTTCTTTAGTAGAGAAATTGAGTCCATCCAATTGCTAATTTTATAAACTGTAATGCTATTTTCAGCTCCAAGTAAAATAACAAGATGTCCAGTAGGAGTGATTTAAACAATGAGGACCTATTAGCTAACATAAGAAGAAGTCTGGAAGCAAAGTGTTTCCAGGGTTAGTTCAGTAGCTGAAGAATGTTACAAAGGACCCAGGTGTTTAGCATTGCAGTCGAACTCCCACGTCCACTATCCTCACTGTCACAATGTGTGAGGGATGTCTACACTCATGGTGACAAGATGGTGTCATTAGAGTCAAACATCACATCTTCAGAAAATACTATTAGTGCTGTTCTGGTCAATGTTTAATGACCCACTCTCTGGAAAACAAAAACAAACAAAATCCTAACTTGCAGCATTTGACGATTTCCATGTTATGAATTTTCCCAGCCATGGCCAATTTCAAGCTCTTATATGATGTCATTGAGTGCAGCCTACAGCCGTAGCAATCATGAACCGATGGGTGCTGGCTCCAGTATAGCACTAGATTCCAGCCAGAGTCAGGCAGAATTTTTTTTTTATTGATATCTAGAGAGGGAAAGCTTTCCCAGAAATCCTTTACCCTTATGTCTCATTGGTCCGGCTTGCATCTAAGGCCTACCCTTAAGCTAACCACTATCAAGGGGTCTGAAGTGATCTTGATTGCTTGGAAAGATTAATCTGTATTCACTCCTGGAAGCAGGGTGACCTTCTTAAGTTTATAGGAGAGTAAATACCTCTAAAATGTTGAGGCCGTCTAGCAACTAGGAAGGGGATGAGAATGCCTGGTGGGTGGGCAAATAATAGCGTCTGCCAAAAGGACAAAACCAGACATACCATGTTCTTATGCACAAATACACATGGGGAGGAATGTAGAAATGTAAGGATATACAATTTTTATTCTACTTCCAGCATCTTTTTATGAGTCTACCACAAAAACACACACACATCATTTGGATGTGTCATCTTTTTGTTTGGGCAACTCCTGGAGCCTAGTCATGGTGAAACATCAAAGTGTAAGGAGATTACTAGCTGAGTTGGCTGGAAGGCTCTTAGAGAGCACTTCAAACAGTGTGAATGGTTGGGAACAGCTAAAATTCCCCTAGAAAAACATCATCTCTTATAAGAAACATGACCCTAAACAATGTTAATATATTTTTGAACTTGAGCACTTTATTATCTGCTGTTCTATAGCACCTTTCTAAAGCATGCTAACCATTTCTATCAATCGGGATGTTTCCTTTTGCTTAAAAAGAATGAAGTCTTCCCCACAGAGATGTGCATAGCTGAGTTAACAACAGTAGCTAGGGATGGTTAAGAAGGTCTTGGGCAGACAAAAATACTGTGTTTCCTTGAGGTCAGAAGAAAAGAAGCATGCTTGTTCCTTTTGATTAATGGATAGTAATTCAAGTCTTTCTTTCCATTATGCTATTTTCCAGTGTTGTCTTGTATTTTTAGTTAAAGGAATATGTCAGCTCTTTTTTTTTTTTTTAAGGCTCACCTCTCTTATTCATCCTTCGTATTCCTCCTTTCCCAGTACTTCGCCCCCCCCAAATACACTCATACCACCTTACTTATGAATCTACATTTTTTTTTCTGTTTCTAGAGAAGCTAGATTTTTTTTTTTTTTTTTGGTTCCATGTGCCATTGTTAACTGTTATTTTTCTTATTGACAATGTAGAGGTGACATGAGCAGTTCATAATTCTGTTTCCATTGTTATGAGGGGTTAGTACCCTGCTGGTTCCAATTCTAGGCTATCAAATTAAGATATAGGACTCCTTTACAAATTGAGGAGTTGATTCTCTAAGGTGGGGCAATGCACAATGTTGTAATACAGGAAGAACTCTTAGTAATGCCTTTGTAATGGTAATGAGCTATTTGTTGCCACACAAGTTAGTAATGTTACATTGATACTGGTCTACAGAACCTTTACATGGTTTAACCTATGCTATAATTAGCAATTCAGCATTAACATTTGTTATATGTGCTGTCTTAAAAGAGGTTTTCTTTCTCTTTTGTTTTTTTTTAGAGAGGAATGGTAATCAGTTTGCTGTCTTTTGGTGGAGAATTTCTCAAGGTAAAGTATATTTCGATTTTAAAATGCATACTTAGATATAAAAAAAATGGTGAGTAGATGTAAGGAAGCAACCCTTTGAGGTTGATAAACCTCCAAGAATGAGTGAATTTGTCAATCTTGTTAATCTTGGGAAAAGATAGGAGATGCTTTGCCCTCAGTATCTTGGCTGTGCCTTGTGCAAAGTGCGGAAGGTATGCTGAAGGAGATCTGGTGTGTCCTTCTAGATTTGTGTCTGTTCAATGATACAAATTTTCTGACATATCTGTCTTATCCCTGGGGTCTAAAAAAAGTGATTCCTTCACCAGGGGCACCAGATAGTCGTTTTGAAAGATGTTGTTTTCTTTGACCGGTTGTTCAAGCATTCAGTGGACACATATGATGAGAACATAATCTAGTATTTATACTTCACATAAAGATAATGATGCCATTTTCCTGATGCCAAATTTAGAAGGAATAAATTTCAAAACTGTTTCATACAAATATGATAGCTGTTCCTGTGTACACTAACACCTAGGGCTGTTATATTTAGATTCTTTGCTTCACTACTTACCTATACAGAAATTTTAAATTTGAGTTTAAGTTGGTGCTTCTCAATACCAAAATGTGTTTTAGTGAAATATAGATAATTTACTTATTACATTATTAGAGTAATTTAAAAATTTAAATTTGCAATCTGCTTTGCTCCTGTGGTTACAGAGGTGAAATGAAGAATAAGCAAATTACTCAGAAACAAATGCAATTTACATTTCCACTCTTTTAACCAATATTTCTCCTCTGCTTTATAAGAACTGCATGTGGTTACCACAGATTCCTGTTTAATCGAATTTTGATATGGGTATTTTTACCAAGTGCATGCTTTACATTTTAAAAATTCAGTTTTTATTCTAGAATAGTCTTAGATTTATAGAAAAATTATAAAAATGGTGTAGAGAATACCCACCTGCCCCCCATAATTTCCCCTAATGTTATATCTTACATTAGTATATGCAGTTATCACAGTTAATGAACCAGTATTGATATATTATTCTCAACTGATGCCTTTACTTTTTGAGATTTCCTTAGTTTGCACCCAGTGTTCTTTTTCTGTTCCACCCATGATATCACATTACAATTAGTAGTCATGCTTCCTTAGCCTTTTCTTGGCTGTGACAGTTTCTCAGACTTTCTTTATTTCTGATGACCTTACCAATTTTGAGAAGTTCTGATCAGGTAGTTGGTAGAATATCCCTTGATTTGGGTTCATCTAATGTTTTTCTCATAATTAGACTGACGTTACGGGTTTTGGGAAGAAAGCCAAGTGCATTTTTAAATGCAAGTGTTTTATTCTGTTTTCCCATTTCATACTGTTGGTATTGTTTATGTTAGTGAAAGTACAGGTTAAGGTCTCCTGCAAACATGGGTATTAACTGCACTGTTTACCATAAAGTTGTAAGTAGATCATATAACAAAGTTAAATTTTCCTAAGCAAGGAAATTCTTAATTCCAGCACAATTTTGCTTCCCTTTGGAGAGAGTCAGGCTATTATGAATTTTCAGTGGTGATTTCCCGACTTCTCAATCATAAATACACAGGACTAGAAAAGACCAATCCTTATGCTCAGGAAGCTCTTTAGTATAAAACAGTAGTTTCCTAACTCGTTGGTCATGAAAATCTCTGTTCAAATGAAATCTTGCATGGCTCCATAAACAAATAAATAAAAATAGAACTGGTCTGATTAAAGCAGTGCCCCAGAGGACTTACTTAGAGTACAACTGCAAATCCTCACGTTTGATAGATTGGTAGAAAGAACAGGGAACAAAAATACCTATTTCACATGATTCATACGAGGCTTCAGTCATATGTACAGTGTCTGGTGTTGCGCATTTATGACACATAGTCAACTCAAGAAATATCAGATCCCTTCTCAAACTATAATTTAGTAAATGTATCTTTACTCTGTCATTTGAATATCTCTGTCTCTTTATGACTGTACCTGTATATTATCTATCTATATATTTGTGTGCATAGGTGTATAGCCCCCCCCCAAAAAAATACCTATAATGGTGAGAATATGCGATAATTGCATTTAGTAATTAAATTTCATATTGTGAAATTGAGAGAATCACTAAGGGTTAATATCTACACAGAGAATAACCCAATGAAGTTACATAAAATATTTTCTAACATGCCATGCTTTAAAATGCTTTCCCAAGGCATGAATATTCTGTTGGTGAGAGGTTTTAAAAACTACTGTCCCTATATATCATATGCATTGAAAACATTATAGAGTATCTTGTCAGTCACACTAATCAATCATTAAAGTATATTTTCTAATAATGAAAAAACTTATGTTATCACTATCTAGTTTGTATTCCAGGAAGATGGTAGGAGTAATAAAGCTTAGAATGCAACGGAAAATCTGCGCTAGTCTGAGCCACCAAGTCAGAATTCTAATGTACTCCACTGTGTCAGTGTTTGACAAAAATTTTGCCATAAAAGGAACAAAAATGTTGAAATGATAACAATAAAAGTAATAATTTGTCTTTGGTGTTTGGAATACTTATGAATCTAAATAATAAATTTTATGAAATTTGGTTAATTTATCAAATTTGCTTAATTACATTTGGTTATGGGTGGATGACTAATAACTTTTAATGCATTCCATTACTTTATATTTAGTAATTAATTGCAGTTGTTATAAGGCATTCTGTTAATAATAATATTGCAAATAACTTTAAAATATTTTCACATCCATGTGAGGTAGGAAGTGAAAACAATTGCTTTTCGGGTTTTGTAGATGGATGAAGCAAAGCAAGGAACAATTGGGTAACTTTGGTGGATCACAAGGATACTCATTGGAGCAATTGATTGTCCTAAATCTTGAGTCAATAACCTTTCCATTGAAGAATATGGCCGCTTTTGATACATCTATTATCTTTATAGTTTTTAAATTTGTTTTGTCCCTCTTTACATATTTAACTGAGTATTCTCTTTTCTTTTTCTCAATCTTCCAAGTGGTTTCAAACTGATAAAATTCAATATCTAATATCTTTGGATTTGAAGTGGCAAATTTTTTAATGTGTGAAAGAATGACAAAGTGAGGTGATGCACTATTACGTGTTTAGTTGAAGTTCTGGGTCCCTGTCATAATGGTCAGTATATTGCCTATGTCCTTTTTAGTTCACAAGACAAAAGGCAATAGATAAACTACCGTCAAGCCACAGCTGCCACAAATAGTGATTACTAACATCATCTTGATTTACCAATGTCAAAATTGCTGTATACCTTGTTTTATTACTAAAACCTGAATATATTAGGAGTTTATTTGCTGTTTTTTAGAATATTGGAGATAGCTGGAGAACACTTAGATAACTGACATGTAGAATAACTAGAAAGACAGAAATGATGGCAAGATAAGCTATAGTATTCGTATATCAGTTTCATTAGAGAAAGCTCAGATACAACATTGACATCACTAGACTTTTCTGGGGTCCTGGAGGTCATGTAAAGCCGAATCCATATCAGAAGACTAGATCCTGCCTCAGGTTGCCTTTGTTGAGCTACAATCCTTTTATTAAGAAATTACCATTCTGGGGGCGCCTGGGTGGCTCATTTGGTTAAGCGTCTGCCTTCGGCTCAGGTCACGATCCCAGGGTCCTGGGATTGAACCCCATGTCAGGCTCTCTGCTCAGTGGGGAGTCTGCTTCTCCCTCTCCCTCTGCCCCTCCCCCTGCTCATGCTCTCTCTCTGTCACATAAATAAATAAAATCTTAAAAAAAAAAAAAAAGAAATTACCATTCCGTCTGGCCAGCATCTCTTTTTTCCACAAGTCATCCCTATTCCTTTGCCTTCTTTTCATTATTTTAACGTAATGGTAGTTATTCATGATCCTTCACATGGCATATTTCAAGAAGATGGTGATGTTCCAGGCATATTTTTTTATTGACTTCTGTCCTCTGTAATACTTCTTGCCATCTCGGAATTCCCAAGGTCATGCATTTGTCCTTTTCTGCTGTACTTCTTTTTGTCCTGGGTGTGCGCTTGTTTTATCTTCTCTATCAGAACACATATTCTGGTAAAATAGCAAGAGCTGCGAGTCTCCTCTTGTTCCCCACATTCCTAATCTGATGCTCAGTGTCATGTAGAGAGTCAGCGAACATTTATTGAAGTAAATCTTTAGACACATAATGACATTTCAGAAAAATGCAACTTCTATTTAATTAGCCATTTTCTACTTAAATTTATCTGTTTCCCTTGTCATTGTTCTGTGTCATTTTCTTCAGCTTTTTAATAGTTTATATAGCTTACTAACTGCACGATGTTTAAGGTGTTTGGGTGTCGTTTGGAGGCTTCATAAAAGGAGGTCACGTAGAGTTCAGAAATGTTTAGAAAAGGAAAAAAAAAAATCTTAGGAAGGTTCTTCTTGAGGTTAGCAATTTAGAATCTCTTCATTGTTTGCACTCAAGATACAATATGCCATGCTAAGATTATCTGCTGTGAATGAGGCTAGAAGGAAAGTGAAAAACTGGGGCAAAGTAAGTGGTATCATATTTAGAGGAATATCTCAAATCCCTCGAGCCTGAGTTATTCAAAATGTATATGTGTGTGTGTATGTGTGTGTGTGTGTCTGTGTAGGTTTGTGGTAATTTTAAAATGAAACACTTGTTGAGTTTGAAAAAGAAATTTAAAGAAAAGAACAGTAACGGAATTTCCATTGCTCAGCCTAAATTTATTGCTCACAATTGTGGAACATATGTCCCAAGCCATAGAGACATGAAGGGGGAGCTTCTGCGTCATTATTCCCTTTCTTGTTTTGGCCTGGAGGGAAGTAGAATTTAAGATAGTCATTTATGCATCTAAACCTACTACTCTAAATGTTGCCAGTCGGAGTATCCATTGAGAAGAGAGAGAGAGGGGAGACGGAAATGACCAATAGCTGGCTTCTGGCTGGATAAAACATTTACACATAACTTCTGGCTTCCCCTCAAGTGGAGCTTTTGCGAGGGATTTATAGGTCAGATAGCTCAGCAGTTTCAGCCTGTTGCCCACTGTACCTTAACAAAGCTTGTGCGTGTTTGTACAGCTGGACTGGTAGCTGTGGGAGTCCCAAGAATCCCACAAGGCCCCGTCCTTTTACCTCCCCTTCGCCATTTACCAGCACACAAATACATACAGAACGAAACTGTCTGACTAGCAGGTTAAAGGCCCACAATTCAAGCCCTGTTTATTTTCTTTCCTTGATTTCCTGCTGCTACAGTGAGTAAATGGTATTTTTCCCCCTTGCTTTTTTTTTTTTTTTTAAACCTGTTTGTCTATCAATGTCTGGTAGGGAATGAAAGAAATACCGATATTTTAACATAGTTTATGGAACTTGTTAGTTCACTTTGGTGTACTGTTTTGAATCTCTTCTCTCTCTCCCCCTCCCACCCCCCTCCCTCTCTTCACTACCCCTCCCCCTCACACACACACCTCTGTCTCCTTTCTCTCAAGGTCTTTCCATTCTCATCTTTTTCTCATATGTTTTTGGGAAAGGAATTATTTACCCAAAGGAAAGGGAAAAAAAAAAAAAAACATCCCCAAACTCTTCAAGTGTAACTTCACCCCAAGGAAGGGTGTTATTTTAATTACTGTTGAACCCATTCTGTAGGGAGGCCTGTAAATGCTTGATGCAGCTCAGAAAGTGGCAGTTAATATGCCTTTTGAATCAGTGCCACAAACTACAAAGACTGCCATCTGGGGAGGTATTACGTTTGTAAGAAAAAAATAGTTGAGACTTTTCTTTAAATGAGCTTGTAAATTCCAGTCAATCTTAGGTTCATTTCATTTTTTTTCCAAAAAAAAAAAAATCCTCCCATATGATATACTTAAAATCATATTAATTAACCAGAAAAGGAACAGTAGTTCTGAATTTCACCGAGTATCACTGTACTCCTAGATTTGATCTGCATGTTTATATTTGGAGTTTTTTTTTTTTTTTTGTCATCCCAATAGCAATTTCATTAAACTCTTTGAATTGGAGAAGAATTAAATTGATGAAGAAAAGTTTGTTAACCTGTTATTCTTATTCTTAATAATAATATTCTTAAATTATCCTGTTTCTTCGCACTAAAAAACTTTAATTTGAAAACAAAAATAGTCTTTTAGTTAATTTTGGTCATTCTTCATCTCCTGTAGCTGTTTTGTCAGATGACACAGGAATGGAGGAATATTGGGAGTCGGACAGAACTGGTTGGAATTCAGGTCTCTCACTGTAACTAGCATACTGTTCTGAGACAAGGCATGGAACCTCCACTTCTTCATCTGGAAAATGGGAAAAGTGGTGCTTGGCCAACTTCACAGGGTTGTTGAGGGAATCAAATGATATGATGGCTGCCAAAGTGTTTTATACATGGAGAAATTTTATGTAAGTTGAAAATAGTATTCTTTTTTTGAAGGTTTAAATTATTCTTGATAGTTGAGCTTTTCCTTTCTTTTTTCGGGAGAATAATTTCATGGCAAATCCATAGTTACTGGCAGGTATAAATTCTAAATTTCAGTGAGACTCTAAATCGGACATGAATTATTTTTTGTGAAAGTTGTGTTTGCATGTTATGTTTTAACAAATTATAGAGGTACCTGAGATATAATGGAAAAAAAATGCTTAATTATTTTATTGGTTAGATCCAACTGATCAATTGATCTCATTATAAATATTCAGGAAAACTGCCCATAATCTTATTTCAAAATACTTCAGAATGCTTAAACTTTGCACTCTGTTGACATTTTAAATTACTTAGCAGGAAACCTTCTGATATTTATCCTTCCATTTGCTAAAGTTCCTTAGTTCAAAATCCCCTATGGAATTGCAAACTTAGAAGCACTGATTTAGTAAGGAAAATACACAAGAAACAGGCTCTGAGTTACACTGGACTTCACATAACACCTTTGCCATTAAGGACTATTAGAAAGACTTAAAAAATCTACATATTGGATTGAAGAGTAACTCATCCTATTCTGAGGAAATAATGGTCGAACAACTTTTCACTCAGGAATTTTTCTTCATTAAATATTTGAATTATTGTGTGGAACATATTTTTTCAGTTTCCCCCTCTCATTTCCTTCCCTTCCCATCCCTATGTGATCCCTGTCAATGGTTGTCTACATTTAAAAAGTAGGTATCTCTAGAACAAGTTTATGTCCATGTCTGTATACATATTCATAACCACATCCAAATCCAAATCCATCCTTTGTCTAATAAGAATAGGAGGTCTTCCCAGAATATTTATTCTCATCATTGGATTCTATTATAATAGTGGTATTTTCTTTAGCTGATAGCTTTTGCTCAAAAGTAAATATTTAGTTTGAGCATAATTAATATTGTACTTCAATTTGAAAAGTCTAGTAAAAACATTCAGTCTATTTTTATTTTCCTTAAAAATGTTATCTGTATTCTCATTTATTCCTTCTCCTTCAGTTCTTTTCTACTCCACCTGACATTTTATCAGTCTTTGTGGTAAATATTTAAAAAAATAAAGCATTTCTGTTCCTATGTGATGGATCAACTTAGGGCTTTGCACTCCTTGTGTTCTGATCACTCTGGGAAGCAGAATCTTTGTGACAGTATGTTTGACCACACTGGACAACTGTACTGCTGTTCTTCAGGCACTTAACATGGCAGAACGGGTCGTGGACACTAGAAGCATCTGCTGCTCTCATAACATTTCCACGAGGCTGCTTAATTTGCTATTTGTTTGAGATAAATTTACATGGTTTGGCACATAGTTCTCATAAGTGCCCAGCACTTACTTGTCCTTCAGCTGTCCTCTTACTTAAATAGTTTCTTACCTTAATAGATTCCCAAACATCCTTGAACAATCTGCTTTATGAATAAGAGGAGGCCGTTGAAACTTACAGGCAACTTCTAGGTTCAGACCAGCGGCCAAGCACAATTTTTGAGTGTCTTGGTTAAGGAAGCATTAGATCCAAAATCTTCTAATGAGTGTCTTAACTGAGGCAGAAGAAGATGCAATCAAGATGTGTTTCCCCTGTGAAAAGGGGAAGATTGCTGAAGAGTATTAAAAGTTGAACAGCTGGCCACTGTTTATGAAAACAGCCAGGCTCTTCTCCATAATACAGGAAAGAGAGTCAAAAGCCAAAGTCTCCTTTTTTTTCAAGTTACAGCTGGAAGATTTTCAGAGCTCAGGGAGAATCTTAAACATAGGGTGGACATACCTCCCCCCAGCCTTGCAAATATAGTAAAAAGAGGAATAAGAAAATATCTTCGGGGTAAAAATATCTTTATCAATTCTACAATTTATATTCTACCAAACACATGTATCTCTTTTGGAAAAAAAAAAATATTTTGTTAACTTTCACCAGAACTAAGAACAGGTGAATTATGTAACCACTCTATAAAAATAAGAGAAAAGTTAGTTATTGTAAAATGGTGGTAAAAAGTATAAAACATAGCTAAGGATTAGTTTTAATTCCTTTTACAGTCTCCTTATTGAAACGAATTAATGACTTTAGCTGAAGATACTTTTTCCAAGTATAATGAACAACTTTCTAAATCAATTCTTTGGAATCCTGGCAACCTATCTGTTGTATTCCAGATTCAGTGAGTTTTATGGCCAAAGGGATTTGCTCAGAAAAGAAGCTCTGGATGGGGAAATTAAGGAGGAAATAAACTGAACGCTTTATCTGTACAGCTTCTATTCATCATTTTAATTTTATCCCTTTGGGTAGTAAATACCTATCTCTTGGTAGAGAAAAATGTCGTCTATCTTAAACATGAGTAGGAATCAGAGTTAGAGAATTTGAGGAACTAAGAAAAAAAATCAAAGTTGAAATACAATTCATCCTACATATAAACTTCCCTCTACTAAGCAGTTGTATTTTGGAAGTATCAAGATGACCCTATTTTAACAGATGACATAAGTTTTGCAAAACAAAACAAAACAAAAAGCCTTGTTGTCCAACCGTTAACATGAATTTGTTCAGAGTCTCCCCCATGCATAAAATCTAGAAATGCTTCATTTGATGCTTTTTTTCCTCTTTTAGAATGCTACTGAGTTCTGATAAAATGATCACAAGTTTGGGCAAGAGAATTTGAACCTTACGCATGGAAAAATGAATATGCATTTATACCTTTTACAATGAAAAAAATGTATATTTTGTACATTTGTTCAAGTAGGTTAAAGTTGAACTCCAAAGAAGTCAAAATGAAATACAGCATGAGGTAAGCAATGGTTTTTAAAATTTGCACGCATATCATACATCTACGTTTCCAAATAAATCAGGTTAAATTAGTTGTTATTTCATTTTATTGTCATCCTAAGCTGCTTATAAAATATGCAGTAGGTTTGCCGTTTGACTTATAAGAGTGATTGTTGATTCCTCTTTTGGGAAAGCAATTTCTAACCTTATTATTAGAATTCTCCTAAGAGAGGGACCATAGAGCTAAGGATTTGGATCGTCTCTTGAGTTAAAACAAACAGAAGAACTCCTCATATAATCATGAAGTCTCGTATGAAATGAAGCATTTATTTCTTTTCCTTGTTATCATTCTTTCTCCCTATAACAAGCATTCTTTGAGTCAAAATCAACATGCAGTGAATGCTGGTTTCCTAATACCTAGGGTGCTTTCAGATATAAAATAAGTGCTTTTAGTCTGAGCCAGTTAGAAGCTGGGACTTACTGCTGGGGTAGGTAGGATTCAGATGAGAGGGAGAATAGGAGAACCTGGATGTGAGAGAAAACAGTGCTGCAGCTTCAGGAAGGCCAGGGAAAGATGGGGGGTTGGGGCTGTTCTAGGAGCTGGATGGTGGCAGAAGCTGTAATGGAAGTAGCACCACCCAGAAGCCAGGTGCATCTCACAGCAAGTAAGAGGAGCAATGGGTTGTAAGATCCATATGCTCAGCGTTAGCCTTTTGGTAAGTAGAAGAAATGAGGTACCACTATGGCACATGGCAGGGATGTCCATGATCCTGTGTTTTCTTCTTGCCTTGGATCGATCTGCACGAAGCCATCATCAGGGTAAATGGGCTCTTTTGATACCCTATTAGTCTAACTGTGTTCTGAGCCTTAAATGTGGTCAAAAGCCAATGAAGAAATAGCATCAACATTCAACAGAATCCAGTTCTACCATGTAGACATAATGTAAGCTATTTCTACCATGTGACACAGATTTTGGATGGAAATACTTGCTAAAATAAATAGTAAGCAACTTTTAAGACTTCAATTTATATGTTTCTTTAATCCTTCCATACTCTGTGTAGGTTAGGCAAGCTCTTTGAGCAGTATTTTGAAGAGGAAATATGTGATATGGATGTTGAATTATTAGCAGTGATAGAGAACAGCAGTAACTGAAGCGATTCCCAAACAGAAGGCGATTAGGATTACATACTTAATCTCACTGCCATATCATGATAAGCAGAAAACCAGTTTATCGGTCTACATTAGCATAATTTTTTTTTAGATTTTTATTTATTTGAGAGAAAGAGAGCACACTCATGAGCTGGAGGAAGGGGCGGAGGGAGAGGAGAGAAAGAATCCCAAGCAGACTCTGTGCTGAGTGCAGAGCCTGAGGCAGGATTCCATCCCAGGACCCTGATATCACGACCTGAGCTGATATCAAGAGTTGGAGGCTTAACTGACTGAGCCAGCCAGGCGCCCCTACATTAGCATAATTATTAACAAAATTACAATCAGCTTTGAACACCGTTGATCTTTATAAAACCTACTGAAGGATTGGGGCCCCTGGGTGGCTCAGTTGGTTGAGTGTCCTAGATTTCAGCTCTGGATTGATCTCAGGGTTATGGGATTGAGCCCTGCATTGGGTTCTGCACTGGGTTTGGAGCCTGCTTAAGAGTCTTTCTCTCCCTCTCCCTCTGTCCTGTCCCTCACCATCTCTCCTTTCTTTCTCTCCCTTCCTAAAAAAACAAAACAAAACAAACAAACGAAAAACTATTGAACGATTAAAAATGTATCTGTCCACAAAGTAGATGACTTTTATATTTAGAATTATATTAAATTTTCTTATGGTTCCTTCCCATGGTACTGGAAGTGCATTTTATGAATTAGTATGCACTTTAGGTTAGGTCTGTGAATGACAAGTGTCATTTCTAAATATATTTTTTGGACAAGTCAGTTTTCACTTTACTTAAAAGAATCCCACCCTGGAATAAATAATATCTTTGATCCATTAGAATAGGCATAGACACCAACTCCTTTTTATTTAATTTTATTTGTGGTTCTGGCTTCTAATCTTTACCATTTTGTCCTTGCCTCTGTCTCAGACCTTTGTTGCTTGACATTATATACTGGTCTCTGAATTTGGGTTTTATCGTCTTAAATAAGAACAATACCTCTGTTTAACTCCAGCTGAATAATTTGGGACAGCACTCAATAACCAATTGAGCAAGATTAATTTCCACCTGGCACTGCAGAGACTTCTACTCTGTAGCAGAAAGTGTTGTTTTTGGAACAATGTTAGACACTCTCTACTATTTTACTGTCTCCTGACAGAAATGAATAGTGAAGGTCTTCTAGAGTCATTTATCAACAACCTTCTGAATTCACACTTTTACAAACCACGTATCCTCAGTTGAGGGAATATGTTGCCTGCGATTTTGCATCAAAATGTCAGTGGAAGTCAGAGTCTGACCAGGGTAAGGTTTTTGGAGTAACTGATCTGGGTGACTTGGACTTTGGTTAGACTCCTTGAGGCCTAGTCTTGAAAGAAGCTGAAAGGACCTTCAGCACGGCTCTGAGTGATCCCACAAGATATGTAAACACAGATGCAGCAGGCAGAGGCAAGCAGCCCAGCAAAGAGCTTGGGCCAATGTCAGAGCAGTTAGCACATTGTGAAGCAAAGTGCCCAAGCAGGCCTCAGAAAATAAACAAACTGTTGTGTGCATGTGTTTTTAAAAGAAAGCTTCAAAGTAGGCTTAAAATTTTATGAGAGAGCATGAAAATGGGAAAGATTCAATATGTTCTATTTATATCTTTTGCAAAAAAATATGTAGTTAAAACACGCGCAACCTTTGTGTATCTGTTATATAAAGGTGAAATGTCCATTTAAAAGTAGTGTGCTTTTAGTTTCTATTAAGCATAGCCTGGGCCTTACTGTTCATTTTACCAAAAGCATATGTTAAAAGGATGTTAAAAATGTGCCACACCAATGCAAGATAATAATAGGAGAAACTGGGGAAGGGGTAGTATATGGTAACTCTGTTTTTCTGTAAACCTAAAACCCAAAGTATATTAATTTTTTAAATATTTTTATTTTTTTAAAGATTTTATTTATTTATTTGGGGGGGTGAGAAAGCATGAGCGGGTGGGAGGGGCAGAGGGAGAGGGAGAAGCAGACTCTGTGTGGAGCAGGAAGCCCGATGGGGGCTCAGTCCCAGGACCCTGAGATCATGACCTGAGCCGAAGGCAGGCGCTTAACCTATTGAGCCACTCAGGTGCCCCAATTTTCAAAAATATTTTTAAAAGGGGGGCTCCTGGGTGGCTCAGTCATTAAGCGTCTGCCTTTGGCTCAGGGCGTGATCCTGGCGTTCTGGGATCGAGCCCCACGTCGGGCTCCTCTGCTGGGAGCCTGCTTCTTCCTTTCCCACTCCCCCTACTTGTCTCTGTCTCTTACTGGCTGTTTCTCTCACTGGCTGTTCCTCTCACTGGCTGTCTCTGTGTCAAATAAATAAATAAAATCTTTAAAAAATATATTTTTAAAAGGATATTAAAACCAATACCATAATTCATTATGAGATAACTCTCACTGTCTACTGTCATAAAGTCAAGAAGTTTAGAAGTGCTTTGCAGGTGTTTATAATGGAAACAAATGAATATTATGTAACCTGTAGAAATGTTTCCTTAAGAAAATGGATGAGACTAAAGTATATATGAAATCCATTTTTAAAAATAAGAACCTGCCCTCTCTGGGTTTTTGTGTAGAAAAAGGCAAACAGAATTAACGTGTGTGTGTGTATATTCGTATATATATATACACACACATATATATATATATATACACATATACATATATACATATACATATATATACATATATACATATACATATTCATATACATATATACATATATACACACACACATAAATGTGTGTGTGTATACACCTGTATATGTATATGTGTACGTTTATATATGTATATATATATATATATACACACACACATAATCTTTTCTATGTGGTGAGGGAAGAGTTTTGTAAAATAGTATTTTTCAGCAATAGATAAATAAGCCTTTTTCTTAAAAGCCTTTAAAAATGACAAAGATATATCTACAAAAGTTGATTTTAAAATCCTCCTATTGAGTAATTTTAAAAAGTATTAATGTATTCAAATTAGCCCTCACTGTGTGTTGGTTTGGCTATGGATAAAGTGCATGTTCCAAAATCTATTCCTAGAAAGAGAGAGAAGAACACATTAACCAAAGTGTGATATTGTAATGGAAACTATTAAAGGCATTTTTTAGTAGTGAACTTTATTGCCAGCCGTTTATCTTGTACCACTTCCTTTCTTTAAATGTGACTTCTGATTTTACTTTGTCTGAGAAATAATAGCAAGTTAAGTAGAAAGTCCTGAAGTTAAAGAAAAAAAAAAAAAGCCTGAAGTCTTGACAAAGAAAAATATTCTTTCTAATTCTGTCATGCGATTTCCAGGATCAGAATTTATAGAGGCCCGAAGTTCCTGGCACTACCTGACATAACTGGCATTATTTGATCTTTCTAACCACAGCACCCCAAAGCTGAAAAGAATCAGTCAGGTAGAATTCACATTTCTTTTTTCCTTCAATGAAATTCATTGTATAGTAGCATATGTTTAAGGGAATGTGTGAGTTTTATTGCAGGTCAGAAAGGCTGCAGTTCTAATCCGTGATTCACAAAGAAAACAGAGCACACAAAGACCAGTGCAAGACTGCTGGTTTGGAGATTGGAAGGTTCCAGTATGTAAACCATATTCTAGTCTGATATGTGTGCAACAATAGGGTCATAAAAACGAAAATGCTCCATTTGGATAGGAGACAGTCTTTGTTTCAGGGCTCTTCATGCTTTATTTAAAAGTTGTTGGTCAGATCCTTGCAAGGCTAGAATGATTCTGAGTATGGTGCTTTGTGAAGTGCATAAACCATTTGTGAACTCAAGGGGAATATTAAATATATTTCACTTGCCAAGAAGTTAATCAGTCAACCACAGATCCTTATTCAATGCAATTTATTGAACACCTGCCATATTAGAAGGGCCATAACAAGCCAGGTGGTGAACTGAAATGGCAACACTGCCCTCAAGGTGCTTATAATCAGAAGAAAATAAAGAGGATGGCAACTGAAACTTACAAGGGCCTCCCAGTTTACATTATCATGTACATTTACAAAGGATGGCCGGAGCTGGATCATTATGTATAATATCATCATCATCAACAACAAGTAGATACACATACATGATCAGTTATGGTGTGTGTGTGTGTGTGTGTGTGTATGTGCGCGCGCGCGTATGAGTGAGTGCATGCACATGCAGAAGGGGGGCATTTGTCCTTAGTCTGGAATAGCTTTAGGGAAGAATTGAAGTTGAAACAGATTTCTGAAGAAATGGTAGGAAACAAAAAAAGAGGCTTTGTAGTTAAGGGACAGAATTCTGAGTGATGTGATTGGAAAATAAATACTGTGTCAAATTGTAGTAATCAAACTAATCAAGTAATTATCTGTTAGCTTCCCAATTCAAAGTATTAACTTGATTTTGAAAGTAATTGGGAATAGTCAGAAGATTTCAAGCATGGAGTGATATAAATAAAAATTCACTTAAAGAAGGTTCTTCTGTCTTCTGTTTGTGGGACAAATGATTAAGACACTAGAGGCAGGCTGGTCTCACGGCTTGAAGGTATGAAGAGAAAAAAATGATCCTTCTAATTACATTGGAGAGTTCTGGACGGATCAGAAGAGGTAGGGTTAGCTTTAAGTTAATTACACTCACTCTGTGTGCCTGTTAACTCATCAAGACAATTAGATTTGTAATGAAAGATTGATGAAATAATATGAAAGCATATGGCGTGTAGTAGACACTCAAATGGCTTAGTTTAATCTGAATCTAAAATACTAACCCAATCATAATAATTACAATACAGTTTCATATATGGCCTCAAAAATAAAGTTATTTTTTTTTGTAAATAGGTATTTTGGTTTTACAGTAAGGTTGTCCAGAGAAAATTTACATTCAGCAAAAACTATATAGTACCATCTCACACTCACAAAAGGAAAAAAAGGTATACCTTTATAATAGCATTCCATTTTTTGCCAAGTTAGGATGAATCTATAGTAAATCTATGTTTTTAAAGTGATCTTCTTGCTGAGAGAATCTGGAGGGCTGTGACAGTCATTTTGCACAAAGTGTTCAGTATTTCTTTTCAACCAGTGAAATGGCTGTTTTAATGTAATTTCATTAGTGTAATTTCATAATATAATGTGGTCTGATTTATCTTTCCTTATCAAATAAAATCTTAAGAAAGTACCAATCCTTTTTTAAAGTTGAATATATAAAACAAAACAAAACCTAACAAGAATTTTTTCAAAAACATGAATTGAATGGTTCTAATGTGGAACATTGTTTTAACCAGCTTTAATTTTATAGTTCTTTAAGGATTTTGAACATATATTTATGTTTGTGACATGTAAATAAAGAAGGGAAGGTTTTCGTGTGGTCGTTTTCTTGGAGTATCAACTTTTAAGTTAGTCTGTTTTTGCTGTTGATATTCTCTCCTTACTGATTTTGGGCCTCTGGCAGGATCAGCCTCCCCTCCAGAATTCTCCATTAAATGAAGTGGAAAGCAGCCTCTACAGAGCACACACACTCATCAAATAGCTCACACTTTTCTCTCCTTTCTCCTCTCTATTACTTACAACGTCAGTCCAAATACAGACAGACTCAAGCCTAAAATAGCTAACAATACTAAAAACAATCATTTGTATTTACCCAGCACTCTGCGGTTTATGAATGCTTCCAAGTTTATTTTGTTACTTGGTATGGACAGAGCAACTATTACTGTCACTGTTAACACCGAAGATTATTCTGAAACTTAAGCAGTTTGGAGAAATATCACAGATCACAAAATTAATAAATGTTAGGGCCAGATCGAAACCCTGATGTCCCTACACTAAGGACAGGCTCTCTACCATTCTGTACTGCTGTTGGCAGCTGGGTGGGCTTAGGGAGAGCAAGGTAAGTAGACAGATGAAGGGCAAATTCATGCTAGCATATAAGGGTAGAGTGATAGGATAAGCCAATGCTAGTTTTATGTGTCAAGATAGATGACAGTTTTTCAACACAATTTGCCTAAAAAATGCAGGTACTGAGATAGAATTAGGAATAAAACCATATATATACAAATAAATATCAGGAGCTTGAGATAATACTGGAATTAATTTTGCTAGAAAATACAAAAATAGCAGATTTCTAAGTTCTTTTACAAGGGCTGGAATTCTTTTATCAATTAATGCAGAGGTCTTAAAGCTTTGTGTTTAGGGCATATTTTCTGACTTCACTTGGTTATTTGTTAAATTAGTAAATTATTCACATTTTTCCAATTGTAAATATATACGCTAGGACACAGCAAAAAGTTTCTCTTCCAGGTCTGTTATCCTAAGTACACAGTTACCCTTCTGTATCAGCCAGGGTTCAACAAGAGAGACAAATCAATAGGACATAGGAGATAGAAAGGTAGAAAGAAAGAAGACAGATAATCTCTGTCTCAAACCTCTCTATGACATATATCATATGTATATGTACAGAAGATATACAATACATGTGTACATAAAGAGATTTATCACAAGACATTTGCTTATCTGATCGTGGAGTCTGACTAAGCAAGCCCAAAATTTGTAAGGCAACCAGTCAGAAAGGGAAGATCATGAACAGGTTGAAATTCCACAGACACAGGCAGAAACTCTTCTCCACAGGTGGATTTTCTTTTATGTCTCAAGGAAACCTCAGCCCTGCTTTTTTTGGCCTTCAAATAGATTGAGTCACGTCACAAAGATTATCCAAGAGCATCTTTCTAATTCAAAGTTAACTGATTAGGGGCTTTCCTGAAATAAGCATCTTTCATATCTTGTAATGTTCTTTTAATATTATGTTGCATGTTTGGCTATAATATATTACTTATTTTTGCAGCAAAATTCCTTTTTTAAAAAATTATGTTAGTCACCATACAGTACATCATTAGTTTTTGATGTAGTGTTCCATGATTCATTGTTTGTGAATAACACCCAGTGCTCCTTGCAATATGTTCTCTCCTTAATACACATTACTGGGCTAACCCATCCCCTCAGCCTCCTCCCCTCCGACACCCTCAGTTTGTTTCCCAGAGTCCAGAGTCTCTCATAGTTCGTCTCCCTCTCTGATCCCCCACCCCCTTCATTTGTCCCTTCCTTCTCTTAATGTCCTCCATGCTATTCCTTAGTGAGATTGTGATTTTGTTTTACCTTTTTGCTCTCTTTCAGATTTTGTTATTGGTGTAATTTCAGCTTAACTTAATATAACTAAATGTGTCTTTTATGTTTTTTGAAAGTGTATATATCTTTGGAGTTTTTTATGCTATAATTGTTCGGTAGATTGTGACTGTGAACAGTGTTGGCTTGGGTCTTTTTTCAGGGAGTGGAGAAGGTAACCACAGCAAGTTTTCTATTTCTTTCAATGATTAAATTAGCCAACTCATAGTTTCTTTCCCTTTTGGAACAAATTTAAATAAGTGATACAGCCCTTAGAATGTAATTGTTTCATTCAAATGTGGCTAAAAGCATGTTTCAAGGTATACTTATCATCTCTGACACTTTGGAGAAATTTCTCTAGATTCTTTTTATTCCTCAGTTTCTTCATCTATAAAATAGAATAATATACTACCTTATAAGATTACTTTCAGGATTAAGTGAGTTAATAAATATTGTTTGTGTTTTGTTCTGTCCTTGTTGATTTCAGATTATTTTTTTGTGAAGAAGAGGGAGAGTTTGGCCTTTCTTCTCCATTTTCAAACCAGAAGTCTTCATCTGAGTCAAATTTTCTATTAATAGAATTTTGGCAATATATTTGAAGATTTTTTAAAATAAATTCGAGTTAATTAATATATAGTGTAGCATTGGATTCAGAAGTAGAATTTAGTGATTCATCACTTGCATATAACACCCAGTGCTCTCCCAACAAGTGCCTTTCTGAATGCCCATCACCCATATAGCCTTTCCCCCCACCCACCTTCTCTCCAGCAACTATCAGTCTGTTCTCTATAGTTAAGAGTCTCTTAGGGCTTGTCTCCCGCTCTGTTTTTATCTTATTTTATTTTTCCTTCCCTTTCCCTATCTTCATCTGTTTTGTTTCTTAAATTCTACATATGAGTGAAATCATGTATTTGTCTTTCTCTGACTTATTTCGCTTAGCATAATACCCTCTAGTTCCATACACGTTGTTGCAAATGGCAAGATTTCATCCTTTTAGATCACCGAGTAATATTCCATTGTGTGTGCATGTATACTTCTTTATTCATTCATCAGTTGATGGACATTTGGGCTCTTTCTAGAATTTGTCTATTGTTGATATTGCTGCTATAAACATGGGAGTGCATGTGCCTCTTCAAATCAGCATTTTTGTATCCTTTGGATAAATACCTAGTAGTACAATTGCTGGGTCGTAGAGTAGCTCTATTTTTAACTTTTTGAGGAACCTCTATACTGTCTTCCAGAGTGGCTGCACCAGTTTGCATTCCCACCAACAATGCAAAATGTTTTCCCTTTCTCCACATCCTCACCAACACCTTTGTTTCCTGAGTTGTTAATTTTAGCCATTCTGACAAGTGTAGGTGGTATCTCACTGTGGTTTTGATTTGTATTTCCCTGATGCTGAGGGATGTTGGGCATCTTTTCATGTTTCTATTAGCCATTTGAATGTCTCCTTTGGAAAAATGTCTATTCACGTCTTCTGCCCATTTCTTAACTGGATTATTTGTTTTTTGGGTGTTGAGTCCATTTCTCTATTCTGTTTTCTATTCTTTTCCATTGATTTCTGTGTTTGTTTTTTTTGTACTAGTTCCATGTTGTCTTGATGATTACAGCTTTGTAATACAGCTTGAAGTCCAGAATTGTGATGCCACCTGCTTTGGTTTTCTTTTTCAACATTACTTTGGCCTTTTCTGGTTCCATACTAATTTTAGAATTGTTTGTTCTAGCTCTGTGAAAAATGCTGGTGTTATTTTGGTAGGGATTGCATTGAATGTGTAGATTGCTTTAGGTAGTATAGACATTTTAACGATATTTGTTCTTCCAATCCATGAGCATGGACTATTTTTCCATTTCTTTGTGTCTTGTTCAATTACTTTCATAAACGTTCTATAGTTTTTGGTGCAATTGTAAATGGAGATTCCTTGATTTCTCTTTCTGCTGTTTTATTATTGGTGTATGGAAATGCAACAGAGGGGCACCTGAGTGGCTCAGTCGGTTAAGCATCTGCCTTCAGCTCGGGTCATGGTCTCAGGGAACTTGGGATCGAGCCCCACATCAGGCTCTCTGCTTGGCAGGGAGTCTGCTTCTGCCTTTCACTCTCCCTCTGTGCTCGCTCTCTCTCTCTTTCAAATAAATAAATAAATAAAATCTTAAAAAAAAAAAAGAAATGCAACAGATGTCTGTATGTTAATTTTATATCCTACAGCTTTGCTGAATTCATGCATCAGGTCTAGCAGTTTTTTGGTGGAGTCTTTCAGGTTTTCTTTCTTTCTTTCTTTCTTTCTTTCTTTCTTTCTTTCTTTCTTGAGAGTGAGCAGTGGGGGGGGAGGGGCAGAGGGAGAGAGATAGAGAGACCTCTTAAGCAAGCTGCACGCCCAGTGTGAAGCCCCATGTGGGGCTTGATCTCACACCCTGAGATCATGACCTGAGCAGAAATCAAGAGTCGGATGCTCAACCGACTGAGCCACTCAGGTGCCCCTCTTTCAGGTTTTCTCCTTACACTATCATGTTGTCTGCAAATAGTGGAAGTTTGACTTCTTCCTTGCCAATCTGGATGCCTTGTATTTCTTTTTGTTGTTTGATTGCTGAGGCTAGGGCTTCCAGTACTACGCTGAGCAACAGTAATAAGAGTGGACATCCCTATTGTGTTCCTGACCTTAGGAGAAAAGCTCTCAGTTTTTCCCAATTGAGGATGATATCAGCTGTAGGTCTTTCTTATGTGGCCTTTATGATGTTGAGGTATGTTCCTTCTATCCCTACTTTCTTGAGGGTTTTTATTAAGAAAGGATGTTATATTTTCTCAGATGCTTTTTCTGCATCTATTGGGAGGATTATATGGTTCTTATCCTTTCTTTTATTAATGTGGTGTATCATGTTGATTGATCTGTGGATATTGAGCCACCCCTGAAGCCCAGGAATGAGTCCCACTTGATCATGGTGAATAATCCTTTTAATGTAGTATTGGATTCGATTAGCTAGTATCTTGTTGAGAATTTTTGCATCCATGTTCATCAGGGATATTGGTCTGTAATTCTCCTTTTTAGTGAGTCTTTGGTTTTGGGATCAAGGTAATTCTAGCCTCATAGAATGAGTTTGAAAGTATTCCTGCCACCCCTTTTTGGAATGGCTTCAGAAGAATAGATATTAATTCTTTAAATATTTGGTAGAATTCCCCTGGGAAGCCATTCAGTCCTGGACTCTTGTTTATTGGGATATTTTTGATTACTGATTCAATTTATTTGCTGGTTATGGGTCTGTTCAAATTTTCTATTTCTCCCTGTTTCAGTTTTGGTAATTTATATGCTTCTAGGAATTTATCCATTTCTTCCAGATGGCCTGATATGTTGGCATATACTTGTTCATAATATTCTGTTATAATTGCTTGTATTTCTGCAGTGTTGGTTGTAATCTCTCCTCTTTAATTTGAGATTTTATTTACTTGGGTCCTTTCTCCTTTCTGTTTGGTAAGTCTGGCTAGGGGTTTATCAATTTTGTTAATTCTTTCAGAGAACCAGCTTCTAGTTTTGTTGATCTGTTCTACTGGTTTTTTAAAATTTCTATATCATTTATTTCTGCTCTGATCTTAATTATTTCCCTTCTTCATATTTGAAGATATTAAGCACTAAGTATTAGGATAAAATTATTTTATGTGTCTTATGACCTTGCATTAGAAAATGCTTCTCACTTCTTACTTGCAGCAAGCTGACCTATAGTAGGTCATGTGACCTCATTGGCTCATCATCACTTTAACATACGTCACAACAATGGATTGTTTACTCAGCTTTAGACTAATTTGTTTAACTTATTTTTCGAAATTCCAGAATCCACAGGTAAGAGGATCACAATCTTAAGTAGTTTTAGCATACTGATTGGGAAAGAGTGACATTCTTAAGGATACCTTCCACCATTTAATAGTGCCAGTAATTATTTTATTGATTCCATTGTTTAAAAGCATTAGATGTTTGTGTAGGCAAAGAATATTATGAACAAGTAATTTCTTTTCCAGAGCATACCTCTGCTTTTGGGTAGGCAATATAGCTCCTCTTTTTAATTTTACAATGGAAAAATGTATTAAATCTGAACATACTGGCTTTTTAAAAATAAATAATAAACATACGGATTTTTTTTGTTGTTAAAATGGCCCCAATATGGACTCCTATTAAATGCTTTCTGATCATAAGTCCTATTTCTCTTGCCTTCACTCATTCTGCTCCAGCCACACTGGCTTCCTTGCAATTTATCAATCATGATAAGCTTATTTTAGACTCAGAGCTTCTTTTATATTTGTGTTCTCTATAGCTAGAATGCCTTTCCTCATGTCCACATGGCTTGCTTCTCTCCTTCTTCAAGCCTCTGCCCAAAATCACCCTCTCAGTGACTACTCTTTTTAAATAGCAACATTGCTGTCCCCAACCTCTATTACCACCTGCTTATTCTCCCTAGTTCCTTTATTTTTCTTTACAGCTCTTTTTACTTTCTAATATACTCTATCACTTCTTTTTTTTGTCCATCACTTATTTTCCACCATTAAGATAAAACAAACCTTGTGGGAGAAGGGCATTTCTCCCTATTTTATTTGCTGCTGTATCCTTGATTTCTATCACAGTTCCTAGCATATAATAGATACGCTTCTTAAATAGCTTAAAATAGTATGCATCTTAAAATGTTTGTTGACTGAATGAAGGTATTGTCTGTCCCACTCAGTCAATATTTGGTTAATCACCACTATGGTCAGCAATGCAGATCAACTTTTAAATTATTAACATAATTTTGATTCAATACAGTAAGCTTTTCAAAGGCAGGAACTATTTGTTTGCATTCTATCCATTGGAACTCTTTAATTTGTTTGTAAAAGATTGACCTAGCCAAAAATAGGTTATGTCACTAATCTATGTGAAAGATTTCCACATTGCTTAAGTCAAAATTCACATTATTTGGGTCAGGGATGAGCATCTGGCCCTACTTCCATTGTGTTGGTATCAGTCAGGCTGAACAGCAGCTTTTACACCTGTATACGCTCAGGTTTTAAGTCTTGAGAGAAGGATCAAGTCCAGTTCTCCAATAGCTTCAATCTCACCCAATCAGTAGTGTCCTGGGACTGGGACTTGTCAGCTTCTGATTTCTCTATTCATCAACGAGTTTCTATAGCCATATCCAGGAATCTTCTGTTTGTCTAAGGACTAACTAAGCTCATGCCCTACCCTTGAAGTCAGGAAGTAGTTGCCAGGACCACATAGTCTGTGAGTGGAGAAGGAAGTGGTTAAACAGTAAGACCAAAGAAATAGATCCTAACTACTATATAAAGTTTCTAGGTGTTCCATAAATACTAGTTGATCATGTTTCTCACAGTCATTTTCTTTGCTTAATAATTACAACTTCGCAAATAATTCATTTTTACTTAAATACTGGAGACATATGTGTGGAAAGTGATTTTTACCCTTTGGAATTGTATTTTTAAATTTAATTTTGTTTTTCTTTAGGATGTCCAGATAATTATCCTTCCCCTGCTCCTTTTATAGGAGAAAGTCAGCTTCAGTCAAGGGATACTGTTGTGGCAGGTCCATAGAGTTCTCTGGGGCAGTTGGAAAAATGAAGTTGTAGTCTAGGTGGGGATCTTGCCTGTTCTTGTCCTGCCTTGGAGATATTTGCTACCTAGTTTTTAAGCATAATCACAATTGAGGTTAGACTTTCCAAGACGTCAATCTACCAGAAGCACTAAAACGTTACTGAAGTCCTTGAACCATATTAGAAATCTAAAACAATTTTTAAAACATTGGGTAGGGATCTTGGGAGGCTTCTTAACATTATGGTGGTACATGACATTTCTCCATTTGGCTTCAGTACATAGAAGTTGTGGTGACATTTTTGCTGATTTTATATGGTGAACCAACATGTGAGTCAATAAGTGGATATTTGTAATTTGCTTTTGCATTTGCATAATAATAAAACAATTTGCATTTTTTGAAGTATTGTATGTTGTTAAAAGGAAAACTTTAAAATGCAGCTTAGAGTTGGAAACAAAACCTCAGCCTAATGGAAAGACTTGAGTATAATGATCAGCTACTGCAAATGGTGTATGATAAACTACCCAAACCATAGTGGCTAGCAACAATAAGCATTTATTCCTATATTTGTGGGTCTTCTGGTTGATGTTCAGCCAGGATACAGGGGGCTTCATCTGGGTGTGGCTCTAAGCTGAGGATTTAGGTCTGCTCAATATGTATGCATTCTAGGACTCACACTGAAGGGCCATTGATTAATAGGACCTGATCAGTGCTACAAGGAGAGCAAGTGGAGATATGCGATGCCTTCTTGAGTCTTGGTCTGGGAATTTCACACCGTTACTTTCTTCCATATCTCATTTACTGAAGTAAGTCACATAACCAACCCAATGTCTGTGGTCTGAGGAAGTATCCTTTACCTTTCATGGAGGAAATGGAGAGTCTCAGGGCTACAGATGTGGATGTATAATTCTAACTCAGGGGTGGGTGAAGAATTGGAAGCAAAGATTCAGGCTTCCACATTGAGTAACAACATGTATATGCTAAACTATTTCTAAGTTGAAGTTAGGACCTAAGGATGATTCTTTTGCTGACTTAGGGTTATAGATTAGGCCCTGTATTAGGGTTCTCCTGAGAAACAGAACCAATAAGATGATGTGTGTGTGTGTGTGTGTGTGTGTGTGTGTGTGTGTGTGTGAATGTGTTTTATACACACATAAAGCCTGGCAGGTCCCAAGATCTATAGGGTAAGTGGGCAAGCTGGAGACCCAGGGGAATTGATGATGGAATTCCAGTCTGGAGGCTGGAAGGCATGATACCCAGGAAGAACAGAAGTTTCAGTTAAAGTCTGAAGGAAGGAAAAAAGTTAGTGTCCCAGTTTGAAGGACATCAGGAATGAAGAATTCCCTCTTACACAGAGAGGGTCACCTTTTTTGTTCTATTCAGGCTTTGGTTGGATGAGGATTATTCATATAAGGTTGGGCAATCTACTTTACTCAGTCTACCAATTTAAATGTTAATCTCATCCAAAAACACTTTCACAGAAACACCCAGAATAATGTTTGACCAAAATATCTGGGCACTCTATGACCCAGTCAAACTGACATATTAAAATTAGCTATCACAAGCCCCGGTTTTGTTTGTTTTTGTCTTGACTTTTTATGACAAGAAAAGAGAAGCTGAGTGAATACTCCCTTTCTGCCTTTTTCTTACTGAATTCCCAGCCTCTTTTCTAAATAAATAGTGAGCCAGCCAAACTTTGAAGAATATAGGTTTAAAGGGATGCCAAATTATTAGCTTGTTTTGAGTGCCCACGGATCTTGGTCTGGCCCTGTTCCTAAGGTCTGTGCATGTGGCCCTTGGAAACTCAAGAGAGTGAAAGTTCCCTTTCCTTCAGGAGAGAACCAAACTCTGTGGGAATCTGAAATCTTTGTTCACATGACCTCATTGTGGAACTCAGCATTAAAACAGTGGGTAGGAATCTCTGAGGCTACTTAATAGTATGGTGGTACATGAAGTTTCTCCATTTGGCTGTGGTATGTAGAATTTGTGGTGACATTTTTGCTGATTTTATATGGTGAACCAACATGTGAGTCAATAAGTGGATTTTTGTAATTCGTTTATCCATTTGCATAATAATAGGAGTGTCTGAAGGACAGGTTGAAGAAGCCACATCCTGCCTTTGGAAAAACAAAGTATCTGAGGTAGACTGTTGCCAGTTGAAATGCTGTCTTTAGAGTATATTAAAAGTGGGATAGTTTGTGACCTGAATGTATGAAATGTCAAAAGAGAATAGTCAAAAAAGGTTTCAGTATTGGTCCAAAAGAAAATGATCTAAATTTAATGAACACTTAAGACTGCATAGTCAGTTTTTATGATTGCTTTTAAGGAGAAGAATTAAAGTATGGGATTCTATTACAAGATTCAAGAGAAAGTGCCTAAAGAATGTATTATTTGGCGTGGTTAAAGAACGAAGGGTGAATGAGTAGAAAGGAGACTGAAAAGACAGGCTCTGGCTTTATCATTGAGGGCCTTGCTTGTGAAATTAGGGAATGTGAACTGGCTCTTATGGGTGTTAGAGACCCATCAAGATGTTTAAGCAAGTGAGTAACAGAATTGTTGTTTCTGGACAGTTTGCACTGGTGATAGTACGCAGGACAGAGGAAGATCTGATCAGAATTTTTTAAAGATCCAAACATTGAAAAGATTCTGGGGGCACCCTTTATGCAATTTAAACTAATATGCAAAGCATATGCAAATGTTTAAATTAAAATAATACCTAAAGCTTAAATGTCAAAGTTATAACTTCTTTCCAGAGATTCTACTTTTAAAAAATCTGGATAAATTCACTGAACCTAAGCTTTTCTCCTATTTCATATTGTGTTTGCTTTACTGACAACCTAGAATATGATTTTAGCACCCACTGGGTGATCTAGCGTTCTGTGAGAATTTCAGCGAAGGCAGTAACAGTGGGGATGTATGAACAACAGAAAATTTGGGAAGACAGAGTTGAAAGAACTTGGTGGTTGAGTGGCAGAGGAGAGGGTCAGGGGTTTGGATGTTTCTAGCTTAGAACCATGGGTAGATTAAAATAAAAGCACATAGGAAGAAAGCAATGGTAATTGGAATGGTAATGGAAACATATGTCGATCTAAAATATAGATTAATTCTTACTGCATCACATTGAATTGGTTTGAAAGTAAGTTTCCTGGTGGTAGGAGAAATTTTTTTTCTAAATTTATACGGACTAAGGTATTTTTGAAAGTGGTGATTTAAATAACTTCCAGAACCTAATAGAGATTTAAAATAAAAAATTTACCTTGATATTATCTAGGAGGTTTTTTGATAACAGACATTGTCTACTTATTTCGAGAAAGGCTGGTATTCATTACCAAATTGCAAGCTTTATAACTTTAGTCAATTATATATTATTGGTCATGCCTGTGAATGCCTTGAATTTCTTCAGCCAATGCCAATGATGAATGTGGGTAGATGATTTGAAAAAAATAATAAAGGAACTAAATAATTTCAGAGTCCTACTAAAGAACTTATTCCTGCTCTAGAATTCTGAAATCCCCTTCATTTACTCAACAAATGTTCCTTTGACACAAACAAGAATACAAAATCTATATGTAGTCCTGTTCACTGCTATGCTATGTGAAAGTGTGTAATTCTTTCTTTATGTACTAGTGTGTCTTTGACTTGAAATCATATTGGAAAAAGGTGGAATTAAATGAAAGTACTAATGAAGTAAATTTCTTTTTGCCTTATTGCTAATCATGGTACCATTTGGAATGTTGTCAGTCACTATTAACAGAAGTAAAAGAAGATATTCAGACTAACTTAGGATGTGAATTCTTACAAAGAAATATGGTCTTTTCCATCCTCTTTCTCTTTCTCACTTTCCCCCCCTCCTCCTCTTCCCCTTCTCTCCCTCCTTCCCTATGGGTATCAAATGCAAAAATTAAAAAGGCAAATGGAGTTTACTTCTCANTTTTTTTTTTTTTTTTTTTTTTTTTTTTTTGCTCTGGGAAAACATCAGCGTGAAGACGGTGACCCTGAGCACTTGTTTTAGATGAGGGTAAACAGAAAACGATATTACTTGACTGAATGGAGTAGACTATCCCATGGAGGAGAATAATAGCTGTCTTCTAGTTTCTGTTTTTCTAAAAAGACCAGTGAGAACTTAAAAGGAGAAAGACCTGGAGAGGGGGTGAAAGATGATTACCTTAAGGATTAGAGCTGTTACCCTGGTGAAGTCTGCAAATACTGTTTCTAAGTGATGGGTTCAATGTCTCTCAAGTAAAATGAATTTCAACTAAGGGATTAGCAGTAAATCTCTACAGGAAAATATCTCTTAGTTAGTTATCCATTATGATGACATGATTTCAGTAAAAATGGTTATTGTTTCTCTCATTAACCAGGCTGTCATATAAATATTATTTCAAAATATCGGAAGAAATATACGATTTTTTGGATAAGTTCAAATTGCTGCAATTTTATCACAGGTTTGGCTAATTTAAAATAAACTCATCAAAAATGATTGTTTTAAAATGAAACATGGCATTGTTCTGGGCTTTTTAGTACAAACTGAAATATTTTAAGTGTTTTATCAAAAATCTATTAGGTACATCACAGATGCCTTATAATTTGCTATATACTCTTGTTGGCATTTTTTATTTTTAAGAAGTAATCAAAAACACATTGTGAGCTCAAGGAACAGCATATATGCTTCAGGTTAACACGGTAATGGCTCTGACCTTTAACCCTGATGCAACTGTTCTAGGCTAACAGCTCTTTGTGAAAGGACACCAAATACTGAAGAAATTGGAAAGGTTAACAAAGTTAGCGGACAAAATAAACTTGATACTGAGAATGAACTTTCACATGTAGCAAAAAAATAAACACTATTCTCTTAAGCTGATCATCAAAGGATGTTTAAGATGCCTATATATGCTTCTTAGTGCTAAGTTCATACTCTCTTTTGAGAATTGTTTATAGAGGGTTACCAAATTCATAGTGAGTCAATTACTGTAAATTCATAAGAACTAATATGTATGGCATTATTTTAAAACAATTGAAGCCCCAGTACCACTGGGGTGGCAGTCATATTTAGGAACTTGCTGTTTTTTTCAAGTCATTTTCATGACATCGAAGTGTAAGAGGCATTCCTAACTTCGTTATGTAGATCAAGTGAATTATTCCCCAACATAATTTCTAGAATTTGGGTCCAAAATATAGCCTGAATTCTTGGCTGCAACAAGATAATATAAAGCCTGACTTCTGTTACTGACACATTTTAGAAGTTCACAGCTCAAGCTGACTCTACAATGGGAATTACATATCAGATTACTTTTGTAGAAATGGAAAGGAGCAAACTTACTGCACAACTGTGTGTGATCACCGTGAACACGGTGTGGAAAGGTCATTTAAACAACACTGAAAAGGTAGGTGTGTTTTTTACTAGTTACTGCTTATCTTCTAAATTATTTTATTAGCATTTCCTAAAAGCCACATACCGTCCTAAAGACGTAAAGATGGTTTCTCTCTTCTGTGCACAAGTGCCCCTTACAGAAGATATCCCAGACTAAAACTCACCAAAGCAGTCTTAATGTTATTTTTAGTAATGAGAAGTACAGGTTAAGAACTTTTTTATTTCTCACTGTATCAAGAAAATGTTTGCATGAAAAAAAAAAAAGCAAACGACAGACAAGAATGGTCATATCTGGTTTTGCATTTAAAAGTCCAGTCCTTGATGGCTTAAAAAAATAAAACTTCAGGTGGTCTTATTTTTTAACTCAACAAAGTTCCACTTGTTATATAAGTCGTCTTACTAATTTATTGTTGGGCTTTGAAAAAGCTTCTCCATTTTGCCGGTCTTCCAAAGTATTGGTTGATGTGGCTAGCAGTCTTTCAGAAAACAGCAGGATTAACAGGGTATTTGCACACCTGCAAAGCTCATTTAATGACTGAAATTGCAAATGCTGTACAAGTAAAACAAAAAAAAATGTATTTTTTAAGTTATTTAGTGACCACAGCTATATAACACGATTCAGACAACCAAGAATGTATGTCTATATATTATGTATCCCAAAACATAGTTTTGATTGATTATTTTTCCATGTCAAATATTTTGATTTGCTGGAAAAGATGATAAAAAGTCCTTAACAGAAATGGACAACTTTATGAGAAAATGACTGAGCAGCAAAAGCAAGAAAGTGATCTTGAGAATCTTAAAGTCAGCAGATAAATTAGAGAAGAGAGAACATGTACATAAAGATGGTGAGCATGGCTGCTTTTCTTCTAAGGACTTGTATTCCGATGTGTTGCCATGCATGCCTAGGCTAAACACAGTAACCTCCCTGGGAAGTATTCTCTGGATAATTCACCCATCTTTCAGACATGTAATTTTTAAACTTTTATTTATTGATCATTTGATTGTTTGATCAAGAGATTTTCATTTTAATGATTGCTAGGTTTCTTAAAAGTTCTCTCATTTCTCATAAGATCATTTAAACTGAGGGCTAAGGGGCGCCTGCGTGGCACAGCGGTTAAGCGTCTGCCTTCGGCTCAGGGCGTGATCCTGGCGTTACGGGATCGAGCCCCACATCAGGCTCCTCCGCTATGAGCCTGCTTCTTCCTCTCCCACTCCCCCTGCTTGTGTTCCCTCTCTCGCTGGCTGTCTCTATCTCTGTCGAATAAATAAATAAAATCTTTAAAATAAATAAATAAATAAACTGAGGGCTAAGTTGTCATGCAGACTGCGTATAGCTTTCTAAGGAGTTAATTTCTGGAGGGCTAACTGAGGTAGAGAAGGGTGAGGTATTAAGGACTGAAATTACAGCCAGAGCATTTGATACCATATAGGGATTCTACCTACTCCCCACTTCCGAGGCCCATGGCAGACATATGCAATGGACTAAGGATCTTGGGTACAACCTCAGAATCTTCCTTGACTCTGAGCTCCAGGCAGCCACCATTAATCTCTTAAATTGGCTCAACTGGTGAAATCTGTTTGCCATCCTGCATTAGATTCATATTCCAAGCTTTAATATTGACTTCCTCTCTTCCATGGAGATGATAACATCACTTTCTGCTTCACTGGCATGAGAACTAGCCCTAGAGAAGGGTTGTATGAAGACACAGTGCAACTTTTCCTTCTAAAGCTGTAGAACTACCCATGATAAACCCATTAGGGTTGAAAGAGACTGTATCAAAATTTCCCTCACAGATTATAATCTATTTACTTCTAAATCATTATTGCTCATTCTGTGTTCGCTGTAGCACAAAATGAGTTAATCATATTTTTGAGTTAATCTGAAATGGAATTCTTTAAGGTTTCATTTGTGAAAATGATTATAGTTTATACTACTGATAGAATTTTACTATGAGTGCAGGAATAAGAAACAAATGAGATTTCATGCAAATAGATGAGTCTGATGCTATTGACTTAAGGAGAAAAATGATCCTTGAAGGGCTTAAAATCATAGCTTGCTAGAAATCAGCATCTAATGAGTTAATGTCCTGCTTATATTTTTCAAACATGAACACTTTGCTACTTAAATTTTCAGCAATATTGGAGAGTCAGTTTTCAACTTGGAAACTTTGGGCTTTGTAAATTATGACTATAAGTAAATGCGCAGTAAGTTATAGATGTGGCTGTAAATAAATGGAGATTCTTGTGAGTGGGTATGAGAGCACATCTGCAAATTGTAGTTAGATTCAGCCTCAGTCTGTGTTTTCCCCAGTGTGACTCACTCAGTCATCACCCGGTTTGTGTTATTACTGACTCCCAACTATGTGAAACACTCAAACAGTTGGGATTCCTTCTGGAACACATACAAACAACCCAAATCTTCCAATTCAGATTATGTGGTTGGGCCTAAGACTGTTTTGAAGACAGGGAGGAAAAACCTGAAGGCTGTCTGTGGCTATGGGGTGTGGTGGTGTGGGGTTGGTGGTGCAGTTCTAGCGTGTTAGTTATACAGGAAGGTGCTCAAATTACATCCAGTGTAGCATACCAAACTTGGAAAATCTCTCCCCTCTTTTTCTTTTCTCTTTCTCTCTCTCTTTTTCTCTCTGTCCCTCCCTACCCCTCCTCCCCTCTACCCCACCCTACCTTCTCTCTCTTTCCATAACAATTGCTAGCTAACCTTCCTGACAATGTAACCAGAGGTAGGTTACTTTGGGTAAACAAGAACTTCGTGTCTCTGCAGTTTTTTCGTCCTTACAGTCAAACCCACGTCAAGTCTAAATAAAAGTTCACTCTGACTATCAGTATTTATTTTATTTAGCTCTGTATAAGCTACAGTGCTTGCTCCTCTCTTCTTACCAAAACTCTTGAACTCCTTAAATCTGATCACCACAAAATTGCTGTGGATGGAAGCCTTTCATTATGCTGCCTTTGTTTTCTAATTTTTTGGACTTTTAAAATTTGAAAATAATTCCAAGTCACCACTTTAAAGTGTACAATTCAGTGGTTTTTAGTATATTCACAGAATTGTCCAGCCATCACCACTATCTAACTCCAGTACAGTTCATCACCCCAGAAGGAAGCCCTGTGACCATTTGCAGTTACTTCCCATTTTCCCCCTCTTTGCAGCCTCTGGCAACCATTAATCTATGTTATGTCTCTGTGGATTTGCCTAGACTGAATACTTCATATAAATGGAATCATAAAATAGGTGGCCTTTTGTGACTGGCTTGTTTCGCTAGGCATAATATTTTCAGCATTCATCCATGGCTGAATAATATTCCATTGTATGGATATAATATATTTTATTTAGCCATTTCCACATTTCAAGGGGAAATATTTTTTTCTTTTCTCTCTTTCTCTTCTTATTTCTCTCTCTCTTTTTTGTCTCATTATTCTAGTTTTTGTTCTCCTTATATTTGTTATAGGTTTTTTAATTTCACACATTGAAAATCCTTCTCTTAACTTCTAAATTAGTGCTTCTCAAACTTCAATGTGTATATAAAGCATATAAGTCTCCCTTTATTTTTTTTAATTAATTTATTTATTTTAGAGAGGGAGAGTGCAAGTGGGGGTAGGAGGAGAGGGAAAGGGAGAGAGAGAATCTGTAGTTTAAAACAGAGTTTGGCAACCTAAGACCTGTGATTTTTGCCTGCCACCTGTTTTTGTAAATAAAACTTTATTAGAACCTAACGACACACATTCATTTGCATGTTGTCTATGGCTGCTTTAGACTACAACAGCAGAGTTGAGTATCTCTTATGGAAACCATATGGCTTGCTAATTGTGACAAAGATCACATGGTTTACAAAACCTGACATAACTACTATCTAGCCCTTCACAGAAAAAAATTGCCAAACCCTGGCTTAAAGACTTCCTATATGAAACAATGTAAATCAATTTACTTAAGCAAATCTATGTATAGGCTAAAGAATTTAGGGTATAGAAATGCAATAATCACAACAACGTTTCATCAAGATGAAGTTGATACTCATCAAGAACATTCATACATGTACCACTTTTTAATGAGGGTACAACCAAAGAATAAAAGTACAGTCAATATTTTCAACGACTTGAATATTCAAAATTTGGTTTAACTCAACAATCTGTTAATTCTGTGGATGCACCCAAGCATCTGGGTATGGCTGGGAAAAAAAGCAATTGGTCACACAATAATTTTTATGATCGTTAAACTCAGCTAGATCCTTAATGAATCAGAGGAATTAATTCTCTAATCCATTTGCATTCCCACACTCCTAGATGACTATCCATGCCTTTTCCTCAAACTTTCAACAACTCAGCCTTAAGTGAGCACCACTTATTTTCTACTAAAAAAATAAAATCTATCAGAAGAGAACTTCTGTTTGTTCTTGTCAACTACATTCCCTCTTACCTCATCTCAGCTTCCAAACTCTGGTTTTGTTTTTGTTACACCGGATGAATTGTTTGTCCTCTTCACAAAGACCAGTCTCTTCACTTGTGCACACCACATCCCTACTTTTATCACCTCCTTCAGGACTTCATGGCAGCACTTTTTTCTTGCTCCTGCATTGTCAAATTTGGCCACTCTCCCTGATTTTTCCCATCATTATACAAACATGTTCTTATTTCTTTCATTTTAAAATAAAAGACTAAACTTTCTTGACTCCACTTGCCTCTTCTGAGCATCTATTTCTTTCCTTCCCCTGACAGCAAATGTCTTTGAAAGAAATATCTATACTTAGTCTCCAGATTTCTCCTTCCATTCTCTGCTGAGCCTGCCTTAAGATTTTATCCCCATGCTTACCCTGAAATTGTTCTTGTTAAGGCCATCATGACCTTCCCAGTACAAATTTCAATGGCCATTCTCAATGCTGAATTTGTCAGTGCCCATTTACACAGTTGAGCCCTCACTTATTTTGTAATGTAGTCACTCCTTGGTGTCTAAAACCCACACTCTACTTATCTTCCTTCTATTACTCTAGCCATTTCCCCCAACTCCTTTTACTATTTTCTTTTCATTTACTTGACCTCCAAATATGGATCCTCTTCCTTTCTTTAATCTACACTCAATCCCTGCATGATTCGTGGTTTATAGTACCACATTTATGATGATGGCTTCAAAATTTATATCTCCAGCCCAAACTTCTCTATAATTCTGGAGTCTTAAATTCCAACTGTCCACATACCTTCTCCATTTAGGTATCCAGTGGGCATCTCAAACTTAATGTGCCCAGAACTAAATTGCTGAATTTCTCATTCACCCTAAATCTTATTCTTCTGTCTTACTCATCTCAGTGAATGGTAATTTCATTTTTACAGTTGCTCAAACTGAAGAGCTTGGAATGATTCCTGATTCTTCTTTCTTTCACACCCCATATCCAATCCATCAAAACATCCTGTCAACACTTGCTTTAAGATACATCTGGAATCCAACCACATTTCTTCACTTCATAGCCACCATTCTCGTCCATTCTACCACCATCTCTCACCTGGATTATTGTAATAGTGTCGTGATGAGTATTCCTCCTTTCTGCTCTTGTCGTCCTTTACTATTTTCACTGCAGCAGCCAATGATACCATTAGAATACCTTGGCACTCTATACATTCTTCAATGACTTTCCATTTCGCTTGGAGTAAAAGCCAATGTGTTTCCTATGGACTATAAGGAGCTATGCACCGACTCTATGACTTTATTCCCCTACTCCTCTCCTCTTGCTCACTCAACTCAACAGCCTTCACCTTTTTGTTTTTTCATGAACCTGCCAGTCATATTTATGCCATGGAGCCTTTGTATTTTTAGTTCTGCTTGCCTGGAGTACTCCCGTGATATTCACATGGCTCCTTTCTTCATCTCCTCAGGTTTTAATTCTTTTCCTCTTAGGACTTCCTCCCTCATCCTACTTCCCTGATTTAACATCCTCCATAGCATTTATGAGTCCCAAACAGACAATTTCTACCTGGTTATTTTGATTATTGTCTCTGTCTTCCATTGAAATGTAAGCTTAATGAGATTAGGGATTTTTGCATTGTGTTTATTGTTTTAAACTATAGAACTAAAGACTCAAAACTTCTGACTTCTATATGAGAAGAGTTTCTCTGGATAAAGCAATTTCAGCCCAAAGTTATCTCTCCCCAAGTTAACATCACTCCCTCAGGGTGATATTACCTGTCACTTATCATTCTTTTTTGTTTTTTTTTCCTCCTTTGCTCTACTAGATTAAAAGAAAGTAGTGCTGACTTTTGCCATCATTCAGAAACACTGTGTTATTACAGTGCTTTCCCCACAAAATGTCTTCTTATGTCTTGGAGTAACAGTCACCAGTGTAGCTCTCTGTCTGCCTTTGAGTTGCTTTAGCCGGGGAAATTCCTGTCATTATCTCAAAACACTGAAGTGTTCTGATTAAAACAAACAAAAAAAGAAGCTTTTATTCCATAGAGAGGTCCTTTTTAGAAAGAGGTTAGTTATTACAAGGGGAGCATTGTAGATTTGAAAACTCATTTCCCATTTTCAGAAAACAAAGATAGCTTTTTCAGTATTCACGGAAGTTAAAAAGTCGTGTTTTAAATCCTCTCCCACAGGGGTTTATACCCATTCCATTTTGCCTTATTCTGACTCTTCAATCTCTACCTATTGACAGATGAAGTCCCATTCAAACTCCATGGATCAGTTGTAAATTTGTTGCTAATTCTGCCTTTATAAAATCTAGGCATTTAACATCTTGGTAGTAAGAGTAATATGTAAATGAATTTTATGTTTATAATTATTATATATTTAGATTTGTTCCTGTAATTAGAAGCTACTATAAACGTTGCCCTCAAAAAAGTCCAATCTAAAAATTAAGACTAAATAATAAGTCAGACTTCCTGTTAAATGGCTCTCTTGCTTTGAGGAACTTTGCCAGCACAAAAGAACCAGTCCACAGTAGCCTCAGATAGTGGTTTTTGGCTAAGCATCAAATGATTAACATTATTCAGATGTATTCCAAAATAAAAAAGCTGGCTATACTTCATACCGAATATAGAATTGTACTATTTAATGTTTTTAAATATTACCAAGGGATTTGATTTTTTTTTAAATGATTCTATAGCACAGTTTTTTTTTTTAATTGTGCCATGGATTCTTTGGTTTTACGTAGAATTGTATTTATATTGAACTCTAAATCTCACCTTCTTATATGCATATATAATTATGTGACTTCTCTGTTCATTTTTTACTTCCATGTGTCATCATGCTTTTCTTCTGTCTTGTAATGGGGGGATAAATAGGCCCTTTCTCCAAATGTGAGACTTTGATAATGTCCCTTGGTTCCATTTTTTTCTCATGTCCTAAAAGATTTTATTCCATCAAGTGTTCCTCTGGGCCATTTGTCTTTATAAAGAACCCCTCTTTTTAATCTAAAGTCTATGATACTTTCAATTAAAGAAA
Source organism: Ailuropoda melanoleuca (assembly GCF_002007445.2). Classification (NCBI taxonomy): domain Eukaryota; kingdom Metazoa; phylum Chordata; class Mammalia; order Carnivora; family Ursidae; genus Ailuropoda; species Ailuropoda melanoleuca. Next base: position 157,965,680 of record NC_048218.1, read on the forward strand.
ACAATAGTATTTCCTGTTCCCTTTTAGTCCTTTATGACACAAACATAACTCTTTTAATGTTTTTCCAATTAAAGTACATTTGTACTGCATGGTGACTAACATAATATAATAAAAAGATATTATTTAAAAAAAAAGTACATTTGTCTCATACCTGAGTTTAATTTGCTAAGTCTTAAGGGCTACTTTTATTTTTTTATTTTTAATTTTTTAATAATAATTTTTTATTATGTTAGTCACCATACAGTGTATCCTTAGTTTTTGATGTAATGTTCCATGATTCATTATTTGCGTATAACACCCAGTGCTCCATGCAATATGTGCCCTCCTTAATACCCATCACCGGCCTATCCCAATCCCCCACGCCCCTCCCCTCTGAAGCCCTCAGTTTCCTAAGGGCTACTTTTAAAATGCGTTTACTGACTTTGAGGTTAGAGAACAGCCTAACTAGAAGAGGTGACTTATGGGCCAGTTTACTATGTAGATGGTGATAATAAGTAAGAGATTTTAATTAGGCTTTATATTTTATAAATCACTTTTAGAAGCATTGGTTTATTCATTATTGGAGATTCCTGTATAAGTTCTGTTCCAAGCATATTTGAGTTTATAATTGTTATTGATTCTTAAAATTCTCTTCAGTAAAAGAGGGTATTTTAGATATATTAATGGGAATGGAAAAAGTCTCCCTTGTATTTTCAGTCTAGAATTATCTTAAAAATGTCTGTCATCTATCATCTATTCACTCTTTCTGTTTTTTTATTACTTATTCTTTCATTGATGTCTGTTGAGGAATCTAAAAAAACTTTTTTTGTAAAAGACCTTATAAAAACTTTCCAATAATTCCTTAATTACCAAATTCATTTTTAGCCCACATATTTTTCTCATATTGTTAAAAATTTTTGATGTTACTGAAACTAATCTCCTCTCAGAAATCTTTCTCTTGACTTTTTGCACAAGAGTCTCGTGTGTTTTTCTCTAGGTCTGGCTGGTTCAACAAATATTCTGGGACCTTTCATTTTCTATTCAAGATTTTATCCTTGACTCCTTATAACTCTTTGGTGATGTCCTCAACCAGTGGACAGCCCTCTTGTGAATCTGCATCTCTGGCGCTTGTTTTGTTTTGTTTGTTTGTTTGTTTTTGTCAAGGTTCCAGTTGATCATGACAGCTAGCTAACTCCTATTTGTAAATTTTGCATGCCCCCATCTAAACTTGTTTCTGTCCTACCAATCCAGTTTTGTTTTTTCTAATAATGGTCCACCATTCCCCAAGTTGTTCAAGTCTGAAATTTTAATCATTAAATTTTTCTAGCTTCCTTTGTTAGACTTATCACTGTCTCCTAGATGTATTCCTTTATTCAGACATCAACTGCCCTGACTATTCTCTCTTAACTTCTATCTAAAATCATTGCAACAGCCTCTTAATTTTTGTTTTGTACCTCTAATGTTATTCTCTAATTTCCCATATATTCATCTACTCTTAAAATATGTTTCTGGTTTGAGATCACATATCTAGCCTCATGGATCCTGTCTCCTGAAACTCTTCTTTGCAGCCTTGGCTTTTTGAGAGAAATGAATGTTAGTCTCTTTAACCTTATATGTCCCAAATATATCTATTCATCTTCCATGAAGACTTCCTTCATCATTATGTTTGGAAAAGATTCTTCTCCCATCTGAACTCGCACATGATAACGTCATGTTCTGGCTGGCTTACTTTCTGTGTTATATAATTACTATTTATTGTGAGATTATATACTCACAGGAGACAGATTTCAGGCTTAGTTATCTTTATATATCCTATAGTGACTCTTTCAGTGCTTTAGATATCATAGGTACATGATATTTGTCAAATGAATAAACATCAAATATGCATTACTTTTATACCGCAGTTGCTTTATATAGCATTGTAAGAGTCTTTTCATTCTCTAAGTATGAAAGGTAATTTCTCAGTATAGGATCACATAGTATATGAATCAACTGATATGTTCATAATTTGGTTATTGGCATATGGTTTTCTAGCTTTACATTTTATGGGAATCCTTATATAATTAAGAAAGGACACAAGTAAAGGGGAGAGAAGACCATTATCCTGGGAGTTTTCTTAAAATGCATAGAACAAAAGGCCTGAATTTGGCATCACAGACCATTGCACTCCCATCCTTCCCCACAACTGCTGTCACATGCCCACAACTGCCCCCCCCAAATCTTGTACATGAAACTTTAGAAGTCCCATGTATAATCTACAGAAATCTATCCCAATCTTCAAAAACAAAGTAATACTGGTCATTATGTTGCTGGATGCCATCATATTATATGGTGTTAAATGATATAGTGTTGGATGTATATTCTACATATGACTTCCAAGAGTTATATATTACATTTTTTTTTTCAGGACAAAAATCCTACAGTTGTTTTCTTTTTAATATTTTATGTTAAATAAAAAAAAATACTTCAACAGAATATGTTGCAAAGGAGGCTATTTTGAATGTAAACTGAAGCAAAATTAATTAGAAGTTGTTGAAATGATAGAGAAATAATCCTAATTTTAAATGGGCTCCATGTGATGTTTGATTTCATTACTGACAAATTTAGAATGAACTTCATTTATTATGCCGTGAATGTTCATTATTTTTGCAATGTATTGCACACACATTTTCATTCCTTCCAACCTATTTTTTAGTCTCAGCATTTCTATTTTGACATTAGAAAAATATACAACCAAAATCTATAAGACTTTGATTAAATGTTGATACAGCTGATTTCAACACAGCCAAAGCCAGTGACCATACATGGAATCTAAACAACAGCTAGTAATTACAATGTCAAAGGCATGTATACACTGTGAGTTATGTTTCATTGTCTGGCATGCAAATATAGTCTCCGTTTCCTTTACACTATGTCCAAAGTATAAAGAAAACCAACCAAAGAGTTCTGTTTCGTTTACACAAAAGAACAAGGTTCAATCATGTTTGATAAGTTGCAAATTACTGGTAATACCACAAGTGTTGTTACAGCTGCTAAGAATGGTCAGGAGGATGTACAAAATACAGCAAAGGCATGAATCAAAAGAAAAAACCTAAACAAGTTTGAATGATGGTGTATAGTATGGCTAACTTTAACTTCACTTGGGGCCTGGAAATGCCATATTGGGTGCAGCGTGAGGTGCCTCATATGGAATCTGGCCCCGCGCAGATCTGCGGGTCTTTCAACTCTCTCCATACAAACGAAGTGGCCTCTTCTCGTTTGCATGCAAGCATAGCATTTACAAATCAAAATTTTTACAGTTTTATAATATAAGACCTGAGCCACCAGGGACAAAGAAAAGGAATAAAGAGGGAGAAAACATTCTGAGACAATAAGAAACAATCTGAATTTTTCTCAACAAAACTAAAACCCCTTTCTAAGAATCAGACCAAGTTGGCATATTAAAAGGGAAAAACCAGGGGCACCTGGGTGGCTTNTCCCTCTCTCGCTGGCTGTCTCTATCTCTGTCGAATAAATAAATAAAATCTTTAAAATAAATAAATAAATAAATAAATAAATAAATAAATCTTTAAAAGGGAAAAACCAAGACACTACACTTTCCTGGGAACCCGAATAGTTGAAATACGAGGGTTTTTAAAGTCTCTAATTCATGTTGGGATTTAATTCAGTGAGCATTTATTAAATCCTACCATATGCTGCAGCTTCTCATTTCATACACTTTTATCTCTGTTCCCGTCCTCGCCAATCCAATCAGCAACTCAGGAAGATGTGTTTTAGAATGGGAAGAGGGCTAAACAAAGCATTGGGTGATGAAAAAAGACTCATAAGTGATAGTTCCCATCCCTTGTTGAATGCTGACAACCTATTTAACTTTCTGAGCTTCTTGCACCCTCATTTGTGTGCTTATAAAATGAAAAGGAATGAATAACATCAGAAGTTGCAGACAGATGACCCTAGAGCTAAGTGTGGCCTGCAGACCTATTTGTTTGGATCCACAATTTGAATTAGGTTTCAATACTGAAAAACCAGGGCGTTTTGTATAAAATTCCAGCTTTCCGACTTCATTGGAAAAAAAAATTGTAATATCTGCCGCTAGTGGGCTGACATTTTCACATAGCAACAACTGGGTGCTTATGGGTGGCAGTGACTTCCTACATAGATAGAGCACGTGATCCCACCCGAGGACACGTCTTCTAGAGGCAAGTTAGGTTACCTGTTTTACCCTCAAATGACCATTGTCTTCTCTGAAATTTCTAAAACCACATTTTAAATTTTGCTTTCAGAGTCATCTATTTCTTTTTTCTTTCTTTCTTTCTTTCTTTCTTTCTTTCTTTTTTTTTTTAATTGTTGGAGAGGATGTGGAGAAAGGGGATCCCTCCTACATTGTTGGTGGGAATGCAAGTTGGTACAGCCACTCTGGAAAACAGTGTGGAGGTCCCTTAAAAAGTTAAAAATTGAGCTACCCTATGATCCAGCCATTGCACTACTGGGTATTTACCCCAAAGATACAGATGTAGTGAGGAGAAGGGCCATATGTACCCCAATGTTTATAGCAGCATTATCCACAACAACTAAATCANAATAGCCAAATCATGGAAGGAGCCGAGATGCCCTTCAACAGATGACTGGATTAAGAAGCTGTGGTCCATATATACAATGGAATATTACTCAGCTATCAGAAAGAACGAATTCTCAACATTTGCTGCAACATGGACGGCACTGGAGGAGATAATGCTAAGTGAAATAAGTCAAGCAGAGAAAGACAATTATCATATGGTTTCTCTCATCTATGGAACATAAGAACTAGGAAGATCGGTAGGAGAAGAAAGGGATAAAGAAAGGGGGGTAATCAGAAGGGGGAATGAAGCATGAGAGACTATGGACTCTGAGAAACAAACTGAGGGCTTCAGAGGGGAGGGGGTGGGGGAATGGGATAGACCAGTGAGGGGTAGTAAGGAGGGCACGTATTGCATGGTGCACTGGGTGTTATACGCAACTAATGAATCATGGAACTTTACACCAGAAACCAGGGATGTACTTTATGGTGAATAACATAATATAATAAAAATATTATTACGAAAAAAAAGTCATCTATTTCTGACTAATGTTATCCTACATTTATAACAATACAGATAGAAGTTACTTATGTCTAATGAAAGCAATTCTAGAGTAGTACTCCACTTCATAGTTATGATACTATTATTACTACTACTAGTTCCTACTAATAATAATAATAGCAGTTCCTGTTAATAATAATAGCAAATACTTAATGATGACTAATTTTTTGTCTGGGAAAATTCTGAGTGCTTCCACAGGGATTAACTGAAAAAATGCTTAGCACAACCTATTATAATGTAATCTCCCAGAGGACAGAACATTTCATTCTCAACCAGTGGTTCTCAAACTTGAGCATGCATTCGAGCCATCTGAGGGCTTGTTAAAACAGGTTTCCAGGTGCCAGTGTAAGGTTTGAGAGAGGAAACTATGATAGAATCAGAAAAACAATCACAAAAGTGTATTAAAATTCTGCATTCATATTGTTTTGCATTTTTTAGATGATGTATTTAACATTTAAGTTTGAAGTTACAAGAAACAGAGCTTGAAAGTCACACTGGATCCATCACGGATGTGATTTGTGCAAAGACGAAAACAGAGCACCAACATTGAATGTACTAGAGGTTGGCGAACTATTGCTGAGGTCGGATGTGGCCATGGCCTGTGTTTGTACAGACCATGAACTAAGAATGATTTTTACATTTTAAAGGAGTATAAAAAGAAGGAGAAAAATAAGAAGCAGAAGAGAGGGAAGGAGGATGAGGATGACGTGGAGAAAAAGCACAAGGAGGAAAGAAAGGAGGAAAAAAGAGAAAAAGGAAAAGGAGGAGGAGGAAGAGGAAGGGGTGAGGGTGGTAAAGGAGGGGAGGAGGAACCACAGCAGCAGCAATGACCGACGACAAAGGTGGCCCTCAAAACAAAATATTTACTACCCTTTTACGGAAAAAGTTTGAAGACCCATGTTATGCAATAAAAAGGACTTTGTCCCACTTGAGCGGTTTGTCTCCAGATGGCACATTTGTTTATGCTGTAAATTAAAATATTCTAGGCTTGCATATGTCTTTCTTTAAAAAAATGAAAGACAGCTTTAATTGATATTTTTTTCTATTACTTAAACTGTCTTGATATATTGGGAAAAAAGCTTTCCACTTATAGAGAGTGCTCGAGAAAAGACTGCGTTCTTGTTCATTTGCCTGATTGAACTGAGGTCTTTTCACCTCTCTTCAGTGGCGGGATTCTTCCAAGGCTTTATTCCCGATATTGCAGTTTTCGTCATCAGTCGGCCTGAATAGAATCTCCTCCTGTGGGTTTGGATGTTTCTTACAAATGATAGCAAATTCATACAGCTTTACCCTAACCATATTTTTAAATGTATTCATTGATTTATCCGTCATTAATCAAGTGTCACCTTGGTGCCCGGCAATGTGCTGGTCACTGTTTCCTGTGACCAACCCTCCGTCTCTCTTACCTAAGGGCCTCATTTTCATATCATGTTGAACTAAGGTAAAACCCCTGCATCTGCTTTCTCTCCTTCCTGCGTTGGTCCTTTCCACAGCGAGTGTCCCTGCATGCGTTGTTTGGAAGGAGAATTTAATTCACTTCTCAATTACTTTGCTTGATGTAAGTATGACTTCACTCATTAGAATCTTGGCTAGGCGAGGTAGTAGGAAAAGGTAAGAGTATAAACCGTAACCTTTCATACACTAGCCAGTTTCCCCAAAATGTATAGAGGTACTAGTATTTTTTTGTGTGTAGCACAGAACAACCTTAGGAAATAGTATTTTTTAAAAAGGGCTTTTAATCTCCAAGGTAAAATAAAGGTGTACTGTAAAGCCATGTGGTAATACTTTACAACAGCTGGCCTGAGACAGTGTACTGCTAATTTGCACAGTTCTTTTATGTAAGTTAAATGTATTTCTTTTGCTAAATGCGGTTCTGAAGGCAAGGGTATTATTAATTGCTAATGCTGCCCCTGGTATTCCGATATTCGCTGCTAATTATATAAACCAGTATACTGCAGTGTTAGTGAACCATTTTTCTTCTGCTCTGAGATACTTGATCAGAAGGAATTCCACCTCTGGAACAACTTGTATTAGGTTAGCCCTCTGGGAAAGTTCTAATTTACAAGATCCTCACTAAAAAATCAAATCTGTTTCAAAGAGATTACATTATAAATGTAAACTTCCTAATGAGCTTGAGTGAAACGCTGTGGGCTACAACTGGTGAACTTTGAAAGTTTTTACCCTTTTCCTTTTCCTATATATATATTTTATGTAATCTGTATCCTAAGTCCTATAAAGAGACCAGCTGTTACTACCAGTGAACTGATGCTTGTAGCCAAATCCTACATTTTCCCTGATATAGGTGATCCTTCCCTTTTTATTCCTTTCATTAAAAAAAATGTTTACTACTAATAAAAACAGCTAACATTGTGCTGATTATACACCAGATGCCAGGCTCAGTAAGCACTTTTGCATAAACTATCTCATCTGATATTCACAAATTAAGTAACTCACCCCAGGTCTCTTAGCTCTTAAAGATTAAAAAGAAAATAGGTGCTTGAACTTGCTAGAGATTGAGATAGTAAAAAACAATTTAAGTATGAGGAAATCAGATATAGCAATGATTTTCTTTTTTTTAAATGATAAATATTTCCATCATTTAAATGTCAGGATACTGCCTTGTATGATTTTGATATTCTTTCTTTTCTTCTCTTTGCATATATGAAACAGATCAAATTGAAAATATGTCAAAGTAACATGATTTATAGCTTACTCTATTCTTATTTTTATTTTAGTATAAGTCTCAGGATAATTTCTGAGTAATTATCCTAATAAATACTGTCTATTGACTGACAAATGCCTTGTACACAAGTCCCTATGTGTATGGCTGTAGAATATGAAAATATTCATATGGGTATCTGGCCCTGAGCTTTTTGCAAAAAAGCTGGTCTGTATTTCACGTGACCAGATGGCACATTTGTTTATGCCATGGGTTCAAGACATGGCTCATGGGTTCAAGGTCCAAGTTAATCTCTATTATTACATATATGACTCTGGACAAATATCTTCATGTCTGTGGACTTCAGTTTCTTTACGTAAGAGTGAAATAGAATAGTTGGATTTTGCTGTCTCTAAGATAACCTATAACTTCAAAATTCTGTCAAGTTTTTAATTTAAATTTTAAAAAATCTTGGTTGCGTGCCCAGATGAAACTATAGCTTTAGAAGTCTTGTGTTTAGCTCTTTGCTTATCTGTTTCTTGCCATCCATTTCTTCCCACTTGATTCCATTCAGCTACTTTGTTCTTCATCACTTTGCTTTTCTGACATAACAGTGGCTTTGCACGGAGACACTTCTTAACTGAACTTCTGTATTAATGGCAGTGTAGAAGAGAGTTAATTCCAAGGAGAAGCTGGCCGTTGGTAGAAACAGAAAGGCAGAGAAGGGAGGAACTTCTAAGCCATCATCCTTTGATAACTACCCAACTTTTTCTCACTCTGTCCTTTCCTCACTTGCTCCCTGCAGTCCTTAAGCAAACCAAGCCTATAACGCACTTTCTGTTCCTTCCTTGTCCGATGCAAAAGGTTTAATATCTATGCCTCTTCACTCCCATCTCATTCTCAGTGTATCTCTTAAAAGAAACTGCTAAAGGGCCCCGAAAGCCCACATCGCAGCCTCAAGCCCAGCCACACTTTGAGTAGTCAACCATTCACTGTCAAGGGCACTTTTCAGTCCCAGTGAAGGGGAGGAGATATGAAAGAGGAATCAACTCTGAACTTTATTAGTAGTTTCTGGGTACACCACAAATAGGTCGAAATTGGAAATGAAATTCTCTTCACCGTGGATGATAGAAGTTAATGTTACTCATGATGTAGATGAAGGAGTGGGGGAGATTCAGAAGGAGGAAGATAGTGAAAAAAGAGAAAAAGCAGGAAAAAAAAATCTTGTGAGCAAGCTGCACATTGAAATAATCTATCAAGTAATAGTTTGCAGATATAGTTATTTTTCTACTCTAATTCATTGAAGTTTGGGCTCTAATTGAGGTTTTTTTCCTCAAATTAGCATAGGCAGCATTCAGTATTCATGAATTTTGCTTTCTCTAAAAATACCCTATGCTTCCTTTCTGAATATGAAGAGGTTTGCCTATAAGTCCTAAAACTGGATAAATCCTTACAGTAATGGATGTATCAATGTGGGGTAAAGAGGTGCTAATTTAGGGAGGTGAAATGTTTATTCTGAAATGCTGGTAATTAGGAAAGGTAAAAGACACCTCCTGCATAATTTTTCTAAATAGCCACGGTCCCCGGCTTTCTTCAATACACCCTAGTAATATGCAGCAGAAAGTAACAAATCAAAGGCCAGACCTGTGCTCTCTGTTGTGGAGTCAGTAACTATTTCGACCGCAGCTGGCCCTGCCTCCTGCCTCCTTCCCCGTTCTTAGTACCCTCTGTGTGTGTGTGAGTGGTATTACTTTCTGCTCTGAAGAATTCTGAGATGAAAATGGGAGGTATACTCTCTTCTCCTTTTTTTTCTTCTGAGATTATTGTCATTATTCTGAAACTAATGAAATGGAGAAAATGGAGTTTTCTGAACAGCTAATGTGAGAATTTCTTTGTAGGGCAAGCTGAGCTTTGCTGAGAAGATATTTTCGAAAAGCCTATGGTGGGGAAGAAGCTAGACTGGGACTGGCATCTAGGGTTGGTGGAGGAACACTTCAAAGAGGGAAAGGAAAAGAAATGGTGCTGAACGCCATGTGGGAGGAATGGTTAGAGCTGTGTGACCTTGTGGTTGGCAGCAGGAAGGAAAGACTTGGCAGAGAGAAATGTCTGTTTTTTTAAATGAAATGCCAACGGGCTGTGGGATGTTACCTACCCACCCCAAGCCACAATCCCATAAAAATTCAAAAATAATATACTAAATATTCTTGCATTTCTTATGCAAGACAGTAAAAGGAATTGTGTTTCAGGTCAAGATTGGCATTGACTGAAACATATCCAAAAAAATGGAAGGAACAGTTACATCATGGTGTTATCATTCTGAGGCCAAGATTTTTAATGGATTTCTGGAGGAAACTTCTCTCAGCTTTAGAAGTTTCCTACTGTGTGCACCCATAGCATAGGCAGCAGACACAGGTAAGAAATGTTCTTAGAAAGAGCCTCAGACAAGTGTGAAGACGGTCAGAGGCACAACAAAGGTGCAGGCACTGAGTGGTATTCACAAGCGTTTTGTCAAGTACATTAATTTCGTTAATGTCTGTAGAAATCTCAGTTGCATGTTCTTATGCCATATCCAAGCCATGGGTCTACCTGCAGTTGTATCACCAGTTATATTATTCAGTTATTTCAGTCAGGAAAATCAAAAAGGAATGAAATTCTGCATTGTTTAAAATTTGCCAGGAACCCTTAGTCAACGAAATGGCCATTCTCAAAGGCCTCATCTTCTCCATTATCCCAGTTTTAACTAAACACAGAAACTATTTTTGTTAAAATGGATTGCAGACACAAAGAAAAACTATTTCCAAACCCTCCAGTCAGGTGAAAAAAGTTGCTGGCACTTTGTCCAGGGATCTACAGCAGTGTTCCCGGAGCCAGAAGCTTGCACAATGCTTCCTGCCTGCTCGGCTGCTGGCAGAAATGGCCACTGGTTGGAAATAATCATTTTTAATAATGCAGATCATCACAAGAGCTCGTGGGAAATCACTCTAAATATTACCCTTGGACTTTAGTATAGAAATATAGCAAAGGGAAATTGTCCCTATGATGCTCAAGGGTTAGAATAATATGGAAAAACCAACTCAGTTCAAATAATTTATTGTCTCTGCCATGCTTTTTGCATAGCATAGCTTAAGCTGTCATTCACCGAAGGGCTATTTATACAGTCTGAAATTCCAAAGGATTCCTGGATTTGTGTTCTTCTGCTCTCTTTAAATGATGCATAATAAGGTACTCTACAGAGGTCTTTTGTAATGAATGTGGAACTGTTTAGTTTGGGCCCCATCAAAGGGATGGAGGAACAGTAACTGGCTGTTTGAAATTTTATATTATAGAAACTATACTCTGCCACCACTTGAATTTGTTAGCATCTTTAAAATAAACTCTATCCCCAGACAAAACCAAATAAATCTTTGTATTCTTGACATTTCACTCAGAGGCCAACGAGAGGTGTAAATAGAAGCCCCAAGGAATAGAGGAAGTAGTTCCTCTGGAGGGGCATTCTGGAGGAGATACGCTGGCTATTGTTGATGGTGTTTTTTTCTAAAGGTGGCCAAGTTTTCCTTGGCTTCTCTGGCCTAATTATAATGCTTGCTTTCAGCTAGGCATGGCAGTGTTGAGATTTGCATTGCAGAGTTGTCAAGCCAAGTACCTGTGAGACATCTCAAACTGGATGTCCTGCAGGAACCCCAGCTTAATGAGCTCAAACTCTTGCCTCCAACGCCCTGCTCCCTGCAAGTACTTGATATTTCTCCTTCATTCCTTATCTCAGCAAGTGGCAAATGATTTACCCAGGCATCCAAAGCATAAACATGGTAATATAGTGTGAGGAACAATATGAGGAGAGTGGGAGACACTTGGTGAAGTCTGGGTCATGTTCACCAGATAGTTAAAAATATGGCTCTAACAAGATCAGTGGATTATATCAATGTCAATATCCTGGTTGTGATTTTATAGTGTAGTTTTACAAGGCGTTATTATGGAGCAAAGCTGGGTAATAGGTATGCAGGATCTCTCTATTATTTCTTACAACTTCATATGCATCTGTATTTTCTCATAATACAAAGTAAAACAATAGTCTCTTGATTTGGATATAGAAATGCACATCAACAGTACTCTTTTAAGCATAAATTCTATTTTCACCATATGATAGATGAACGTATAAGATGTGACAGCTAATTTTAAAAAATATTTTTCTTCTGTTACTCTAGTCCTTTGGTTTTTCAGAGTTTTGAGTAGTAAATCAGATAAATCAAACCATAGTCCTAGGCTACTGTTTAATATCCTCTATAAAAAAAATAGGCACATGGCTGGCTCTTAGTTGACCAAGCATGCTTTCAGTGCTAAGTTTGGACTCAGTAGGTTTCTTCTTTTAACATGTAACTCTAGCATTGAGAGGGCTTTACCTTCACCTCCTGAAATGCAATATGATTTTTCTAAGTATGTGTGACTCACTTTATATCTCGGATTTCTCAAGGGGTGCTGGAGAAGGTTAAGATGATTCTATTTATGGATTCTGTTTTCTGCTTAATGACCAAGCCTGCAATTGCTTGAATAGTTTGTGTATGATGGATTATAGTATTATCTCTAAGGTCATCTGAGGACCTCAGAATGGCAAGATACAGTGAGGAATAGTATGCCTGCTTCTTTCTATGTAATGTTTTGGGATGTGCTTTGTGAGAAATCGAAATGAAGGTCAATTTTACCAAACTAAACTCTCAGCCTATTAAAGTTGTATCATACTCCAAGAAGTGTATCCATAATTTCCCAATCTAATGCTTAAAGAAAATAAGAAAAACATGCAAAACATGCTGCTAAATTTTTTTTGCAGCTAATAAATTTATAGGTACTTAGAATTAAAAAAAAACAGTATTTGGGTGAGCTCTTTGTTTGTAAATGGAATGTCCATCTACCACTTGTTTGAGGGGAAACACAGTCATTTTTTGGTGATTTAAACACAAATAAAGATGGGACTCAATAATAGATGAAATATATAAGACAAGAAAAACTTTTCTTTCTTCTGTTCTAGTAGACTGTTTAGGATTTGCTTGCATCAAGTGCTTTGATTTTCCCTCTCTTCATTTTACATGAGAGGATATATTTATTCCCTGGAAAGCTTAATCTGTAATCAATTATATTTAACAAGCTAACTCAATTTTAAATGATATGATATAAATGAAGATTAAAGCTAATTTAAGGCAGCATTTTTTTTTACTACTGTTTAAATTAGCATTGGAAGAATCAGAAGGAACTATGTTTTTGATTAAGGTTTGGTTTAGGCTGAAGAGTTTCAATAAGATAATTTTCATAAAACTGAACTGGAGCCAATACCTGCTAAAAGATAACAGGATATATTAAAGCCATATTAGACGTTTAAAAATAAAGTTTCTGAAAAGCTTTAATCAGGAAACGAACTGTGTGTGTGTGTGTGTGTGTGTGTGTGTGTGTGTGTGTGTGTGTGTTGTAAAGCCCACCCCCATCTTCCACAGTTCAGTGTGCTTGTATTGTACCCTTCTCTTACCTCACTCCCATTACTTGGACTCATGCCACCATCCACCATGACCTGTACTTCTGGTTTACTGAACAGCATCCCCTATGTATAGTTTGCATTCTGCCTTAAAATTCCTCATTCATTTTTTGCACTAAAATCAAAATGATCTAAAATAGCATTCTGATCATAGCCAGTTCTCTACCTCATGCCCTCCAGTACTTTTCCATTGCCTTGATATAATAGATAGGGTCTGTCCCAGCTCAACTAATGTGATCCCTCACTACCCTTTTCTAGGTACCTCTTCCACTTACTCACTTTATGCTCTTTGAATGTGTGGAGCTTTCTCTTATCTGGTCTTTGCAGTGTTTTTAAACTCTTCCTGAAATATCTTCCCCCTGACTCTCATACCTGTCATCTAACTAAGTTCTAATAATGGCTCCAGTCATGTCTTGGAAATGAAGAATCTCCCAGGTTACAGATGATAGCTTATTTGTCTGTCCTCCCAATAAGTATAAAAGTCACTTAGATCAAGGAGTGGGTCCTTGCTCACCATTAGATCTCCCTATTTTATGAGATTTAAAGATTCTTTTGATGTGGACACAACAGAGTGACACTCAAATGGGTGGAAGGTAGATCTTTGTTATCTATAGCTCCAGGCAGGGTCACACAGGAGGTTGTAACCTGGGACAGGTGAGCAGCAAGCTAAAACTGTTATGAGCAGCTTATGTATGGCAAGTAGGGTGAAGTTAGCTGGATTTCTCAGTCTCCTGTACATTGGCTAATTTGTCCCAAGTTGTCTGGTATCCAGCCCCTGAGTGATTAGGAAAGTGCACAGTGGTCCCTGAATGTAACCCAGTGAGGAAAGTGGTCAGGGTGTGAACATAAATTAGCTGCCCTAGAAGGGAGTCTGACTGGTGTCTAGCCAGTGTCAAAACTGCATCAGCACAACATTTCAAACAAATGCGTACATGAATGAATGAATGAATGAATGAATGACAAACCAACAAAATATATCATGCTATAGTTTAATACTTAAATTAGGTGTTTAAAATAAATATTTAATTGACACCATGAGTAAAAAAAAGTGGATATGCATATGCACGAGTGTATGCTACCATTTGGCCCTATAATAATTATTATGCTTTTTCTCAAATATCTAGTTATTTAGAATGGACTTACAAGTGCCCAGTGTCATCTTCCACTAAGTGTCTCTGGACCTCAGTTTTCACAAATCTTTAAAATGGGTTTCAGCTTCCTTCTTACATAAGGAGTAGTGGTAATGAATTTGATAAATTTAATAATGTACATTTTTATTTTCAGAAATATTAATTAGATAATTATATTTATTCAAGGTAAAGCTACTATAAATATGCTTGCTGGTTGGACCCATTTTGATAAGGTCTAGTCAAGAAACAGTTTCTAGACCTAAAAGGCCAAGTTTGCTCCCTGCCTTTTAAAGTATACTTAAAAATTAGCCTTGTATTAAGCAACAGTCTCCTGGAATATGTGTGCTGAAATTGCAGACAATAATATTAACACATGAACAAAAAAACACAGTTTATGTTTTAAAGTATCTTTTTTGACATCAAGAATAATGTGGATAGCTTCCTTCTTGCTGTAGTTGCAATTTGAAAAGCATAATAAATAAAAGTATTTGCAGAGTGTATTCAGATGAACTGTTTTCAAGAACTTTATGAAGACCAATGCTGCTTTTCATCCAGGGGCAAAATAAAATGTTCTGTTTAGCTGATTTTTTTCTGGAGATAGTATCTTTTATAATTTCTAGACTTTTTTTTTTCATTGTTAATATTACTTACAATATGATTAAGATTGTATTAGTCAGGGGTCTCCAGAGAAACAGAACCACTAAGATACATGTAAGAGGAGATTTATAATAGAAATTGGCTTACACAATAACGGAGGGCAAGTAGTCCCATGATCTGCTGCTGCAAGCTGGAGACCCATGAAAACTGGTCCTGTAATTTAGTCCAAGTTGAGGAGAAGATGGATGTCTCAGCTCAAACAAAGAGCAAGCAAATTCATCCTTGTTCTGTTAGGGCCCTCAAAGGATTGGACTTGGACAATGTTGAGCCACATGGAGGAGGGCCATCTGCTTTACTCAGTTCACTAATTTAATTGATAATCTCTTCTGGAAACACCCTCACAGACAAACCCCCAAATAATATTTTATCAGCCATCTGGACATCTTAGCGTGGTCAAACTGACACATAAAATTAACCACCTGAGGGGCGCCTGGGTGGCACAGCGGTTAAGCGTCTGCCTTCGGCTCAGGGCGTGATCCCGGCGTTATGGGATCGAGCCCCACATCAGGCTTCTCTGCTATGAGCCTGCTTCTTCCTCTCCCACTCCCCCTGCTTGTGTTCCCTCTCTGGCTGGCTGTCTCTATCTCTGTTGAATAAATAAATAAATAAATCTTAAAAAAAAGAAGATTAACCACCTGAAAGACCAAGGAGGTTATTCTGTATCTTTCTTATTACATACTATATTGTCTATGTAAGGTATAGACAAAAATATATTAAAAGTGAAGGGATGGAGAAGATATATCATCCTAATGCCAAAAGAAAGCTGGCGTAGCTATCTTCATTTCACACAAAGCAGACTTCAGAACAAGGTAAATTATCAGGAATAAGGAGGGAATTACATAATGATAAAGTGGTAAATTTTCCAAAAAATTATAACAATGTTGAATGTATGTATTCCGGCAAGAGAGTATCAAAATACATGAGGCAAAAACTGTTAGATCTTGATGATAGAAAATCAGTAAGAATAAAGCTGAACTGAAAAGCACCACCACTCAACTGTATCTAATTGACATTTAGATTCACTCAACAACAGAGTACACATTCTTCACAAGCTCACATGGAGCAGTCACCAAGATTGATCATGGTCTGGGCCATAAAACACATTTTAACAAATTTAAAGTACAGAAATTATACAATGTTTGCTTTCAATCCACAGTAGAATTTAACTAGAAATTAGTAACAGAAAGATAGGTAGACAGTCCAAAATATTTCCACGTTTAAAAATGCACTTCTAAATAATACATGGATAGGGCTGCCTGGGTGGCTCAGTTGGTTAAGCGTCCAACTCCTGGTTTCGGTTCAGTTCGTGATCTCAGGGTCCTGAGACCAAGCCCCACATCTCACATTGCTCAGCATGGAGTCTGCTTGAGATTCTTTCTCCCTCTCCCTCTGCCCCTCCCACTTGTGTTTTTTTTTTTTTTTAAAGATTTTATTTATTTACTTGACAGAGATAGAGACAGCCAGCGAGAGAGGGAACACAAGCAGGGGGAGTGGGAGAGGAAGAAGCAGGCTCACAGCAGAAAGAGCCCGACGTGGGGCTCGATCCCATAACGCTGGGATCACGCCCTGAGCCGAAGGCAGACGCCTAACCGCTGTGCCACCCAGGCGCCCCTCCCACTTGTGCTCTTGCTCTCTTTTCTCTGTCTGAAAATAAAAATGAAAATAAAAATAAATATATAACACATGGATCAAAGAAAAATCCTTGAGAGAAACTATGAAATATCCTAAAGTAAGTGAAAATGAGAATATAACTGTCAAAATTTGTGAGATAAAGCAAATGCAGTATTTTAGAGGGATATTCATAGCATTGAAGGCATTGTTATGCATTGTTAGAAAAGAAGATAAATCTAAAATCAGAAATCTAAGTTTTATCTTAGGAAAGTAGGAAAAGAAAGCAAATTAAATCTAAAATAATAAGAAAATAATAAAAATGAGAGCAGAGATCAATGAAATTGAAAGTAGGAAATTAATAGAGAAAATAAAAAAACAAAAACTGATTCTTTGAAAGTATCAATAAAATTGATAAGCCTTTAGCCAAGTTAAATTAGAGAGAAGACACAAATTATGTAATAGTTAATACCTTCAAAAGCATAATCTAATAAAACTGAAATTATCTATTAGGGGAAGGTACAGTCTGAACAGGCCTGCATCAATTAAATAATTTTCATCAATAATTAAAAATCTTCTAAAACAGAAAGGTCCAAGTCCAAACGATTTCACTGGTGAATTTTATAAAACGTTCAAAGAAGAAATGATAGTAATTCTTTACAATCGCTTCCAGAAAATTGAAATGGAGGAAATACTTTCTAACTCATTCTATAAGGACAGCATCACTCTCATACCAAAACCAGACAAATATAATACTAAGGAGGAAAATTACAGACCTAGATCTTTAATAGGCATGCATGTAAAAATTCTCAACAAAATATTAGGAAAGAAAATCCAACAATTTATAAAAAGAATTCTATACCATGACCAGGTAGAATTTATTCCAGGCATTCAAGGTTGGTTCTACATTAAAAAATCAGTTCATGTAATTCATCACATCGACAAGCTAAAGAAGAAAAATATGTACTCATGTCAATAGGTGAAGAAAAAGCACTTGAGGAAATCCAACATGCATTAATGCTAAAAATTCTCAGGAAATTAGGAAAAGAACAAACGTTATACTCAACTGGTGAGAAAGTAGATTTTTCCTTCTTTGTTCAGAACAAGAAAAGCTATGCCCCTCTTATCACTTTATTCAACATCAGACAAGAAGTCCACGCTAATGCAACAAGAAAAAGAAATAAAACATATTTAATTTCAAAGAGAAGTAAAGCTGTCTTTGTTACTGGTGATGTAATTATCTCTGTACAAATTCCCAAAGAATAGACATAAAACCTCCTGGAAGGTAGCAGGATGCAAGATTAATTAATATAATCTTAATATACAAAAGTCAGTTGCTTCCTTAAATAGCAATAATTAGCAGTTGGATTTTGAACTTAAAAACACAAAATCATTTACGTTAGTACCACAAGACCTGAAATATTTAGTATAAATCTAATAAAATATGTACAAGAACAATACAAGAAAAACTACAAAGCTCTAATGAAAAGTTAATGAAGACCTAAATAACTGGAGAGATATTCTATGTTTATTGATAGATAAATTCAATATTATTAAGATATCAGTTCTTTCCAACTTTATCTATAAATTCAATGAAATCCTAATCAAAATTCCAGCAACTTATTTTTGGATTATCACAAACTGATTCTAAAGTTTATATGGATGCAAAAAGTCAGAATACCCAACAGAACACTGAAGAATAATAAACTGGAAGACTCACACAAACAGACTTAAAGATTAACTATAAATCTACAATACTTCAGACAGTGTAGTGTAGAAAAAAATGAGTAGAGAAATAGAACAACAGAATAAAGAACAATTCAATAGAGGTGGGAGTCTTTCCAATAAATGGTTGTGGTACAATTGGACATCCAAAAAATGAATCTAAACATGTTCAAAAAATTTAATTTAGACACAGATCTTAACACTTTTCCTAAAAATTAAGTTAAAGGGGATCATAGACCTAAATGCAATACTATACAACTTGTAAAATATAACATTGGAGAAAAAGTAGATGACCTTCTGTTTATCAGTGACTTTTTAGGTACAACATCAAAAGCATAAATGTGAAAGCAAAAACTGATAAACTTAGTTTCTTCAAAATTAAAAAGTCCTGCTTTCTGAGAAACAATTAAGAGAATAAAAACACAAACTAGGAGAAAATATTTGCAAAATACACGTCTGATAAAAAAAATTATACCCAAAATATACAAAAGAGCTCTTAAAACTCAATAAGAAAACAATCAATTCAATTACAAAATGGACAAAAGATCGAAATAGACACTTTACCAAAGAAGATATATACGTGGTAAATGGGTGTTTTAAAAGAAGTTCAACATCATATGCGGGTATTATAATAAGTTCAAGATCATATGCCACTGGGGAATTGCAAATTAAAACAACAGTGAGATACCAGTGCACAATTTTTAAAATGGCTAAGTTCCAGATCACATTCATCATCAGATTCTAGCAATGATGTGGAGCAACAGGAATTCTAATTTGTTGCTCATGGGAATGCAAAATGGTATAGCCACTTTGGAAGATAATCTGGCAGTTTCTTACAAAGCTAAATATAGGCTTACCATACAAGACAGCAATTGTGCTCCTAGGTTTTTACTCAAATGAGATGAAAACTTATGTTCACACAACAGCTTGCACATGATAGGGTATAACAGCTTTATTTGTAAGTGCCAGAAAAACAAACAATGTATTCTTTAATGGGTGGATGGAGAAACAAACACACATCTATAGAATGTACATCCATACCATGGAGCAATAGATACATCCATACAATTCAGTAGTAAAAAGGAATGAGCTATCAAGCTACAAAAAGATGTGGAGGAAACTTAAATACATATTGCTAAGTAAAAGAAGCCAGTCTGCAAAAGCTATACATTCTATGACTCCAACTATATGATGTTTCAGAAAAGGCGAAGTGTATGGATAGCAAAAAGATCAGTTTGGGGGTATTCAGGGAGAGAGAAGAAGGGATGAATAGGTGCACCTCGGGTCATTTTTAAGGAAATAAAACTATTCAGTATACTATAAATGGTGGATACATAACATTATGTATTTGTCAAAATCCATAAAACTATGCAACACAAGAAGTGAATCTTATTGTAACTATGGTCTTCAGTTAATTATATATCAATATTGGTTCATCAGCTGTAATAAATGTACCACACTGATGCAAAATGTTGATAATAGGAGAAACTGTGTACGTGGAATGGGGAGAGAAAGAGTAGGATATGGGAACTCTTTATGGTTCAGTTTCTCTGTAAACTTAAAATTGCTCTAAAAGTAAAATCTATTAATAAAAAATAGTAATATTTTCACAGGGTAATAGATGTATTCATTATAAAAAGTTAAAAAATGGAAATATGTTCTTTAGACCTATAGTCCTACTTTTTTTAATTGAAATATTCTTGTATTTCCTTGTAGAACATTATCTATACACTAACATAAGCACATGTGCATGTTTTATGTACATTTATATATGTGCGTATCTATAACTTTTATTTATATGAACTGACAGTGATTTTATTGATAATATAACTTGGAAATCTTTTATATCAGCACATAGAGAATATCTCATCATTTTTAAAAATTGGGTAGCATTTGTCCTATGTTGATAAATATTTTTTTCGTTGTTGTCATTTCCTTTTTTTTCCCATTATAAGCAATTTTCCATAAGACTCCTTGTCCAAATGTCTTGTCATACTTTTGTAATTGTGTCCACAGCAAAGATTGCTGGCTGTGAAATTGTTAGGGCAAAGGGCATGTGCATTTTAAATTTCAATAACTGTTACCAAATTCCTCTCTACATTTTTCAGCAATTTATGGCATCTACTTTCCCACATCCATTTTTACCTATCCAATTGGTGAAAATTGGTATTCATTTTAAGTTTTACATAATAATTAATTTATTAAAAATTAATCATGGAAGATTATTTTTTAAATTTTTAAAATTTGAGTATAGGTAACACACAGCGTTGCATTAATTTCAAGTGTACAACATAGTGATTCAACTTCTTTATACCTTCTCCTATGCTCACGACGGCTGTAGCGGCTGTCTGTCACCATACAATGCTATTACAGTATCAGTGACTATATATTCCCTATGCTGTGCCTTTTATCCTAGTGACTTATTCATTTCGTAACTGGAAGCTTTATCTCCCACTCTCCTTCACCCATTTTGTCTATTCCCCAACCCCATTTCCTTCTGTCAACCACCAATTTGTTTGTTGTAATTTATAGGTCTGGTTCTGTATTTTTTTGTTAAAATTCATGTGTTTTGTTTTTTAAATTACACATATGAGTGAAATCATAATTGTCTTTCTCAGTCTGACTTATTTCACTTAGCATAACACCCTCTATGTCCATCCATGTTGTTGCGAATGGCACACTCTCATTTCCATTTGTATTTATGTAATTATGAGTTAGATTGACTATTCTTTCATATTTATTAAATTTTTGTACTTTTTTGTTAAGAATCATTTTATATTCTACTTTAGAAGCTTGTGTAGACTCCCTCATTGTTTTTTAAACATTTTCTTCTTTCCAGATGAACTTGACAATAGTAGTCACATTAAAACATAGTTGCTCCTATTATTAACATTTTGTACTAATGTGGAATATTTGTTACAACTGATTAACAATTAGAATATTACTGAGTATCATTTTATATTTACAAAATAGTTTAAAGAACAGTGATATCTTTAAAATATTGTCTTTCCATTAATAAATATAGTGTCAGTTCTCACTTGATTCTGTTCTTAGATTTAGGGATTTTTCTCAATTTAAGTCATATATATAATACATACACACATATATTAATCTTATTTCTAGAAATATATCTCTCATGGTCTTTTAAATGGCAACAATTCAGTTCTGTGAAAATATGCCTTGAGATTATCTAAGGAACATATTGCTTACTTAAAAAGAATTTTTTTTACCTCCTATCATTAATTATTTTCATAGGAACTATTCAAAAAAAGATTGTGTTATGTTAGTGGCAATCCTAAAAACTCGTCATGATTGAGTTAACCTAAAAGTATTGATATGCAATGAAGACTTACCACTATTCTGTTCTTTCTTCACACCCTTACTATGTCCAAAAACATTTGAACTTTGAGCCTTTCTTAATGAGATAAGGTTTATGAAGTTATGTTTAGAGAAGGAACTGGCTTC
The DNA here is from genome assembly GCF_002007445.2 of Ailuropoda melanoleuca. NCBI lineage: Eukaryota > Metazoa > Chordata > Mammalia > Carnivora > Ursidae > Ailuropoda > Ailuropoda melanoleuca. The sequence continues at coordinate 157,987,538 of NC_048218.1, forward strand.
TTATAATTCCATGTTTGACTGTTACCACAGATGTCACCCAAAGTAGGAGAATAATTTTCTGGATTGAATGGGGCGAGGTAGGGTGGGCCTTGGGGATGAGGTAGTTGAATGGGAATATAGATTTAAAAGGATAAACTTACTTTATCCAAAATTGATTGATTTTACTGTAGTTTGGGGGCAAACAAAGAAAAAAATGAAGACCTTGACAAAAATAGGAAGGTGGGTGTGAGAACTAACATTGTGTACCTTTCTGTGCTGCAACTAACATACGCTTCAGAGTATCATCATGAGATACATTCTTTGTTCTTTTACAGATCAGTAAACATAAGCTCAGAATGCTAGAGTCAGTTTCCCAGTGTGAAAATTGCAGACTTATTGATGAAGCCTGAGGGCTTGAATTTAGGTGTAGCCTGACTCCAAAGCCCATGCTCTTTTCCTAAGACCACTGTGCCCCTAGGAAACCAGTGTCTACAAATGGGAAGAATACTAGGTAAAGGACTGCGGGTAATAAACCAGGGTAACAAACAAAACATGAATAATATGCCTAAATAGAATGTAAAAAAAGTGACATCTTTTCTCCTACATCCTATAGGCAATTTTGCCAAGCATATCACATTCCACAGTACAAATAGTGTAAACACCACTGCTTCTACGTTATATACTTGCTTTTTAATGCTCAATCATGCTGTCTGCCTGTGGCATGTGCTGCGTGGTTTTTTTTTTTTTCCTGTGAAAGATTTTATTAGCAAGGTAATTAAAAACCTTAATTTCTTTTATAAAATAAGGACTCAATATTGGTCATTTAGCAGTAGGTAAATTCTACCCACTTTCCTTCCCTATTCCACATCCGTTCATTTTTCTTTGTTCCAGGCACTATAACCTTTCCATGTACAAACTCATACATTTGTTGAGTCTGTAAAGAGAAACTACTAGAAAATATGGAATAGAGAAATTTAGAATGGAAGAGGCCTATAGACGTGATCTGGACCAACATTCCTCACAATGCCCGGGAGATAAAGAGACAAGAGCAAAATCTGAAATTGTGCACAGAACTGATCTTGGGAAGACTTACCTTCTCCACAGATACCATGACTTTCCCTGCTGACAATTCCTAGTGCATGACTTAACTGCGATGCATCAAGGAATTAAATCTACAGTCCCTGATTTTATCCTTGCTGGAGTGTGTTCTAAGTATTCACTCTGCTTTGCATTTCTGGTTCCCAAACTAAACTCAACTGCAGGTGCTTTTGATTAGAGCCTAGCTTTATCCCTGCAACCTAGCTTCAAAGGTTTGAGCAAGCAGGTATCTGATGTCTATGGTGGGGGAAAAATGTCAAACATTCACTGCATTTGTCAAGGTCTCTATTAAAAGGGGCTCCCTAAATTGAACCCATCATTCCAGATGGCTTATGACCAATGCAGTATGCAATGCAATTAACAACCTTCATCTGGATAGAATACATAATATTAAAGCCCATACTAAGATTATGTAAACATTTTTCAGATCCACATCAAAGTGTTGGTTCATAATTAAGCTTGCAGTGGACTATAACCCTAAAACTTTTTCACCTTTCACTGCTGTTTAGCCATGTGTTCTCCATCTTATATCTGTACAGTTGTGTTTCAGTTTTTTTTTTTTTAACCCAAATACGGAACTTTATTTAGCCCTGTTAAATTTCACTTTGTTAGCTTTGGCTCATCTTTCCAACTTTTTGCAATCCTCTTGAATACTGTTTCTGTCATTCAGTATAGTAACTATCATTCCACAGCTTTGTGTCATACACAAATTGGATAAATAAGCTTTTCATTTTCATCCAAATCTCTGATTAAAAATGTTGAAAAGAGTAGAAAGCATTGTAGAGTACCACAGAATATTTTCATTGAGGGTGGCATCTAACCATTAATTAACATGTTACACCATATTGACTACACTGAATTTATGTAGGATTATATTAAACACATGTTCATTCTTTTAGCTTACATCATGATGATGATGGTGAAAAGCAATAGATGAAAGGTGTTCAAAGGAAAAAATTTTAAGAGTGTAAGCATTATACAGAAAGTGGGATAGGGTTAAGAATTAAGTATAAAACATTCTCCAATGTGTTGACCACATGCTTCTCCAAAAAGTAAAATTAAAGAAACCCAGATCACTATCACTTGTATATGAAAGATCAGTCTTAATATTGTATACCTATGAATCTCAGAGTGTATTAGAGCAGGGGCCAGCAAACATTTTCTGTGAAAGACCAGACAATAAATGTTTTAGACTTAGCAAGCTCTATGGTCTCTACTGCAATGATGTTACTTTGCCCTTGTAACACAAAATCAGCCCTAGACAACACGTAAATAAATGGGCATGACTGTGTTACAATAAAGTTTTATTTACAAAAACATGTGGCCAGATTTGGCCCACAAGCTATAGTTGGTTCATCTATGTATAAGATGGTTTTTCTAAGGGCCGCACGTAGACATGTGCATTTGTACTTGGATGAAAATATTACAGTCTTCCCAAACATAAGATATATTTATTATTTTAGAAATTTAGTACACTAGGTCCTCAAGAGCAAGAACTGTCCTATTCCCTTTGGAACTTCAGGACCTAACTATGTTCTAGTACTTGGTAGTTGCTTCCTAATTTTTTTCTGAGATCATGAATAAAAACTTTTAAGGTTCTGTTCAATCTCAGATTCATTATTTTTATGATCAATTAATCACAATACTTACAGGCATTAACATACTATTAAAAATAGAGTCAACATTCATAGGAGTCATGGCTGCCCAGATCTTCTTTCAAGAGTTAGGGGCTTATTACCCCCAAATGCTGGGAGTCTGCTGTCTGGCAGCCTCAGCTGAGCCCCCTTTGGAGATTACTTAGTTGGTAGAGAACCACTTCTCCAAAGACCATGCCTCCTTCCCATCATGCTCTGTGTCCATGAATTTGGTCAACATTGAGGTAGAATGCCTAGCCTTTCATCCTAACAAAGGACAACCCTGAAGGTCATCTCAGCTTTAGAGTTCCTGGAGGTGGCTTTTATTGAGACTGCATTTCAGCTCTTCTCTCTCTTTTCTCAATCTTTCTTCTTTCTTTCCCCAAGTGTTGATCCCAGACTTCTCCTTAATAACCCCTCTGTACTCTAATCTCTATCACAGAATCTGCTTTTTAATGAGTACAACCTGAAACAATAAGAATCATATTTTACCTCTAATTATGACAACAGTCATATTAATGCTATCCATTCAGGTTTTACCTGCCTTCACCTGATCTTCTACATGGCCTAACCTGTGAGATATGATATTGAATGCTGGCCCTCTTATTAGAAGTCCATGTGGACTCACTTTGTCTTTCCAAATTAATGAAGCTCATCTATTACAGTAGATCTTAAGTAACCACAGGAATTGCTTACCATTAATATCAATTCATGGTTCTCACAATTCTCATAATTACTAGACGGGGCACCGTCTGCTTACTGGTTCAGAGAGGCACTAAAATCTTGTCCTAACAATCTTGAAAGTTTCGAATTGCCACAAGTAGAGAAAATAAATAAATCTTCAACAAGTTTATGCTTTCAAAAGAGCTTTGTGGAACACTGGTAAATACAAGAAGTGAATAGAAGATCACATTCATGTGCCACATGAATTTAAAACTCAGTAATAAAGGTGAGGCAAATGAAAAGGAAACTAATGCTTCCTAAAAAATGAGAAGTGCCCAACAGATGGTGAGGAAAGCTCAGAGGAGGTAGTTAACAATGTGGCATAAGATGATCTTGGAAGAAGACAATGAATTGCTTTTAAAGGAAATGCCAAATTTTTTTTTTCAAATTGCTTTCTCCTGAACAATTTCAAAGTCATAAATAAAAATACTATAGGCGTGGTTGAAATCAGGAGAGAGGATAAAAAGAAGAGAATTTAGAGAATGGAAGGGAAGTAACTTTTCTTTAGCACTTTCTATTGCTAGTGATCCTGTAAAGCATTTTACATATGTTAATTGTTTAATCACTAACTCTCTGCAAGCTGAGTTTGGTAGATTACCATTTTATAGTAAGGCAACTGACGTTCAGAGAGGTTAAATATCTTATGTAGGGAAATACAACTGTTCAATAGTGGTCTGAGATTCTAATCCAATTCATTCTGACCCTAAACTCTTTTTTACTCTTTACATTATATTGAAAACATATATAAAACCTGCAGATTGGCCTAACAGGGCAGTAACTTCTCTACTTTGTTTTAATTGCAACCCAGCTAAGATGCTTTATCCATGTTTTCTTCAGAGGAAGAAACCTGATAAACCAATTTCTAAATATCTCCAGAATTTGCATGAGTGACGAAGTATTATATGCGTGTGGACTGGATTAGCTGTGAATATTCTGAACTTTGTCCATGCAAGGTTTGCATCCACCCAATTTATACCATTTACATTTTGGAGCCAAAGTATGTCCCATGCTTGTAGTGTTTCTAGAAAAATAGTGAAATACATTCTTTAGCAATTAGAAATTTGTAAACTGCAGGTGTTTTGCATTTGTGATAATTCTTTCCTAAATGTTGTTGCTGTATTCAAACAAACACTGTAATTACAACATCGAAGTATGAATAGAATGTGGGTTGAGAAAGCAGAGTGTTGGGAAGAGAACTGGTAATGAGGAAGTGCCAAATGTATGTAACCAGATATTAAATTGGAAGTTTCAATTTAGATACTAGATACAATCAAGGCTGATTCTGAAGAGAGGGTACAAAAGACTAATCAAAAACTGTTACACGCCTTAAAAAACTTTGTACACATTAAGACAGTTGAAGAGTAGGGAGGTTGGTGAAGAGGTTTCTTTAAAGAACTGTGTTTTGAATACTACTCTCTTTTTAAATTTGTAAAGTGAAAGGTAATTCCCCATTTCATGTCAAGACAAAAGAGAGGGCTTTTAGTGTTACCACTCTGGGAGCTTCCTGGGTCTCCTGAAGCTACCTGATGCCTGCCAAGAAAATCTGAGGCAGAGAAGGCCACCCAGTCACCTGCTAGCAGTGTGAGGAATGTGCTTACTATGTTGTGATTGGACTGTGCTTTGAGAGTTTGTACAGGTGAAGAATGCTTGAGTGCTTCCTGAGGACCAGATGCAGTCCCTAATTATAGGCCATCTTAGAGCTTGTCCAATAGGGCCACCTAGAGGGGAAGCTGAAGGTGGCTGAGTGAGTTCTGGAAGTTTGAGAATCATTGTGGATAAAAATGGTCAAGAAACCTGCTGAGGAGATCATTAGTAACAGGAGTCTTTGTAGAACTCATAAAAGTGTGCCATAAGAGAAGGGATCTGCTTTAAATGTCGTTCATGTCATGGCTCAGTCCCAGCCCAGAATGGGTCCGAAATAGCAGGTAGGAGTGTGTGTTTGTGTGTGGGGGGATGTGCAAAAAGGGAACAAGAAGGCAATTATAGTTCCCATTCCCACCCCTTCTGTTGCATACAACTAGGTAGCAGGGAGCCATAACTGGGACAAAGCAAAGAAATCCTAGCTTTGCATGGAGATTGAGTGTAGATTAATATATTGTTTTGATATTCACACTGCTGAATTGACTATATAGAAGTGACTACACGACTATAGGACCCACCTACATTTTCATCAAAGGTGACCACCGTGGAAGAAACTTTCAAAAATCACTGGGAAAAAAAAGATTTTTTTAAAGCACATTTTATGTATCATCATTTGTCAATGTATCAGGTACCTATTTTTGTATAATAAAGATAATTTCAGTGAGCTCAGAAGAAAGAGTTTGGATAGAGAAGTTGATAGGATTAGAAATTAGTTAAGTAGAGGATCGTTGAGTGTCAGGCTAAGGCATCTGGACTTTATTATATAGAAACTCGGAAATCATGGAATATTGATGCATGATAGATAACATGACTGTTTTGACAAGTGGCATTATTTTTAGTGGTGACACATACTGATTCCAGATGGAAGATTGGTAATGCAGGAGGCAATACAAATCTCTGGAACTGTAAAATATGTGAGTAAATAGAAGTAGCTTTTTTGTGTTGTTTAAAATAACAACAACAAAATTTTATAAGGATTAAGTATTTGTGGAATTAAAATACGTGACAATAGTAACACAAAAGAAAGAAGGCATTGAAATATTGTGAGTTTTTTATTTTGTTCTGGAAAATTTTTAAAATAAAAATTAAGAGAGACTTTAATAATTCCAAGATGTGTGTTGAAATCTGTAGAGTAACTACAAATAAAAAAATTGAAATAATGTACTCCTAAAAACCTAATAAAAGGAGACTTAGAAGAATAAAAATATTACTTACTCTAAAAGATGGCAGGAAAGGAGGCAAAAAGGAAAAAAAAAAACAAGTAATGGGGCAAATAGAAAGTAAATTTTGAAATGTATGTTTAAACTCATATACATCAGTGATTATATTAAGTATAAATGGACTAAACAGCTCAATTAAAATAATATTTTTCAGTTAGGAATAAAAAACGTACATGCTGCTTTTAAGAATCACACCATAAATATACAGATATAAAAACATACGTAATACAATAAGATAAAATCGGTATAGCTCTTCTGATAACAGATTAAACAGAGTTTAAGGGGAAATAGTATCAGAGTTAAAGAGCATCATTGTATTATAATAAAAGAGACAACACGAGGAAGATATAACAATTCTGTGTTAGCATGCACCTAAAAATATATTTTTAAAAATGAACAGAGACAAAAGGAGAAAGAGACAAATTCAAAAATATAGTTGGAAAATTTAACACATTGCTATTAGAAACCAATAAAATAAGCTTTTTAGAAAGCACTAAGGCTATCTGTAGACGATTTTAGCAATAGGGTTAACAAATTTTCCTTAGTTGAAATATATACAACATTGCATTCAATAATTGCCAAAAACACATTTTAAAAAAAGTGTATGTGAATCAATTACCACCCTATAAAACAAATTTCAATGGGCAGAGTTTAAACACAATATATTCTCTGGCTGTAGTGGAATTAAACTAGTAAGCCACTAGAAAATGTAACTAGAAAATTCATTAGTGTTTGAAAATTAAGTATTATACATTAGCAACACATAAGTCAAATAAAAAAATCACACTAGAAATTAGAAAACAATTTAAACTGATTGATAACAAAAATATGATATATCAGAATGTGTGGGATATAGCTAAATTTGTGATTAGAACTGCGATTCCCACCTGGGGGATATTTTCCCCCAAGGGAACCTCTAGTAATGCCTGAGGACAGTTCTGGTTCTCACAACACTAGGTGTAAAGTTGTTATGGCTCCCAGCGGGCAGAGGCCAAGAATATTTCTAAGCATGCAACAGTATATAAGGCAGTACCCCACAAGAAAGAATTACCTGGCCCAAAATGTCAATAGTGCAATGGTTGTGTAATCCTACATTAGAGAGAATTCCAACGCTCTAAATGTAAATCACAGGAAAGAAGAAAGGATGAATATCAATGATCTAATTATACATCTGAAAAAGCAAGGCAAAGAATAATACATTATACCCAAAGAAACTAGGAAAAAAAATTGAAAAAGAAAAGAATAAAAATTAATGAAGTAGAAAATGAACATACTATTAAGAGAATCAATAAAACCAAAATGTTATTTGAGAAGAATAATAAAATAGACACACCTTTAGCAAAAGTAATCAAGAAAAAAAAGAAGGCACGAATGACTGATATCGGGAATAAAAAACGGGACATCATTTTTGGCACCTTCAGCTACTAAGAAGGTGATAAGAGGCTCTTATAAACAACTTTACATCAAAACTTGAAAATTAAAATAAAATTGATACTTTGAAGAACATAACTTACCAATACTGACATCAGAAGTAAAAAATATGAATAGACCTATTTGTTAAAGAAACTAAATCTGTAATTCAAATTTTATTTCTTTCCTACAGGTTAGAAAAAGGGAGAAATTTTCCAATGTGTTTTACTGAAGGTGGCAAACTATGATACCACAGTCTGACGTGGCAGTATATACCCCCCCACACACATTCACACATACACTCACACAAAATGAGAGTGTGAATCTCTCTAGAACATACATACAAAGTTCCTAAATAAAATATTACAAAATATTAATAAATATAATTCAGTGTCATATAAAAGGAAATCACAACCACTTGGGGTTTACTTTAAAGATGTAAGGTTGATCTAACATATTTAAAAATTAATTACTTAATGTAACAAACCATATTAACAGTAAAAGGAGAAAAACAGCTTCACCCCCACTTAAAAAGACTGAAGCAACATTTGATAAATTCAGCACCCACTTATGATTTCAAAAAAAGCTCTTAGAAAACTTACGTCAGTTAGAATGGCAAAAATAGACAAGGCAAGAAACAACAATTGTTGGAGAGGATGTGGAGAAAGGGTATCCCGCCTACATTGTTGGTGGGAATGCAAGTTGGTACAGCCACTCTGGAAAACAGTGTGGAGGTCCCTTAAAAAGTTAAAAATTGAACTACCCTATGACCCAGCCATTGCACTACTGGGTGTTTACTCCAAAGATACAGACCTAGTGAAGAGAAGGGCCACATGCACCCCAATGTTCATAGCAGCAATGTCCACAATAGCTAAATCGTGGAAGGAACCGAGATGCCCTTCAACAGATGACTGGATAGAAGCTGTGGTCCATATATACAATGGAATATTACTCAGCTATCAGAAAGANGACCGGTGATGGGTGGTAAGGAGGGCACGTTATTGCATGGTGCACTGGGTGTTATACACAACTAATGAATCATCGAGCTTTACATCGGAAGCTGGGGATGTACTGTATGGTGACTAACATAACAAAATAAAAAATCATTTAAAAAGCAAAAAAAGAAAAGAAAACTAGATTTAACTTCCTTAATGAAATAAAGGGTATTCACAGAAACAGGCAGCAAACATTTTACTTTATGATGAATTATTAAGTTTCAACTCTGATATTGGGAATGAGGCAAGGATATTTATTAACATTATATCTATCCAATATATATACTAGAGGTCTTTGCAAGTAAAATATGGCAAGAAAAGAAGTAAAAGAAAAATTTTAAAGGAAGATAAAGATTATATTTGTAGAAAATTGAAAAAATACAGATAAGATACAGATAATAGAATTAATAATTGCATTTTGCATGGTCACTTCCTACAGGTAGATATAAATAAGAAATTATAATTATTTTACTAACAATATACTTGAAAATAGGATTTTATAAGTGATACTACTTAGAATAAAAACCATCAAATTCCTGGAATAAATATAAGAAAAGATATACAAAACCTCCCTGCAGAAAGCTATACTATTGAAAAAGGAATTTTAAAAGACTTAACAAAGGGAGGTATTGTCCATTTGCACTGTTTGGCAGACTGAATAATAATTATGTTGATTCTCACCAAATGATTGATAGAGTAAATGCACATTCAGTTAAACATCAATAGAATATTTCATGGAAATAGACCATCTGATTTCAAATTTTATACGGAAATGCAAAAGAGGATGAATAACAAAGATAAGAAGAGTAAAATGGTGGCATTTTAATAACTGATATAATGATTTATTATAAAGTCAGTAAAATTAAACAATGTGGTATTAGTATAAGGATGGTCAAACAGACCAAATACATAGAGAAACCAGAAAATTATTTATACATAGAGAATCCTCTGACTTATTTCTAAGTTGCAACTATAAGGCAGTATAAAAAGAATAATATTCACAATAAATGGCCTGTGTGAATCAGATGTCTCTATGGAATTTAAAAATGAACCTTTCTCCCAATGTTGCATAATACACAACTATCAAATTTAGATGAAGCATGGACCTATAGTGGAAAGTGAAATGACTAAAATTAAAAGAAGATATCAAAGGACATTATCTTTGTGGTCTTGGGGTACCCCAATTTATCTTATATGGACAAGTCCACTAAACATAACAAAAATTTGATGAGTTGGACTACTTAAAAATTAGATCTCAAAAAATTTCCAGTTATATTATGAAGACAGTGGAGATAATAATCACTATATATGTATCCAACAAAGAATTCATATCCAGAATATAAAATCATTTCTATAAATTAATAAGAGAAATACAGATAATCCATTTTTTAAACTACGCAAATGACTTGCAGAGTCATTTCACTAAATAAATACCCAAATGACCAATAAACAAAGTTGCTCAATCTCATTATATACCTAGGATATGCAAATTAAAATTAGAATGCAATGTTACACTACACCTTCCCAGGTTGCTCCCCAATTTTTTTTAATATCATAAACAATCTTCAAGGACATGGAATAAATGAAACTCATACATTGTTGGTGGGAATGTAAGTGAAACTTTGGCAATATCTGTTAAAGCTGAACTTTTGGATTCTCTGTGACCCAGTGATTTAATCACTAGATATACATTTGCCAGAAATACATACAAATGTACATCAAAAGACATGTTCAGTAATGCTTCCAAAGTGCAGTTTGTAATATGCAAACTGGAGTGTAGATACGTATATCTATACGTATACAGATACATATATCATGTTTATTTACTCAGTGAAATACAATGCAATTGAAAAATCTACATAAAAGAATGTGAATAATTCTCATAATCATAATTTTGAGTGAAAGAAGACAAAAATAACAAATTTCTTAATTCCACCTCTATAAAACTCAAAAATAAGTGAAATAAATCTATGCCCATACAGCCTGGTGCAGAGTTTGCTCAATAGATGGTCCAGGGGGTTGGTCTGGGGTTGGTCTTGTTGAAAACAACTGGTGTATAGATCGGGTGGACAAGCATTTTCTGTAAAGGTTCAAATAGTGAAATTTTATGGCTTTGTTCACCATGGGGTCTCTGTTGTGACTACTCAGCACTGTTGTTGTAAGGACGAGGGCAGCCATGGACAATATGTCATCAAATGAGTGTGACTGTGTTCCAGTAACACATTATTTACAAATATAGGAGGCAGGTGGGCCATATTTGTCCCATGGCCCCCAGTGTTCTGATGCCTGCACTAGATAGAAGATCACTGTACTTAACTTTTTAGTCAGTGTTGCTCCCTGTAGATCATTCTGTCCATGACTTTCTGCTATTTTATAAGCTTTGGCTTGCACCAATAATAGTTTCAGACATTCCTTAAATTTAAGGTTCCTTTTTATTGTTCTATTTTAAATTTCAATCCTTTGTGTAGTTTGGTAATATAAAAACAGAATCTGTGCAACTAAATTTGCAAAAGAAGATGAATTTTAAAGAAAGAATTTAAAAGAAATCTAACGTCATATTAAAGAGAATCATCATTTCCTACTTAATTGTTGCAAATGTGATCTACAATACCAAAAAAAAAAGTGCACTTCACCTTTTACAGACCTACTGCTAATAAACATAAGCCCTCTATTCCCAATCCTCCCATCTGCATTGTGAGCGTGGATCAAGTACAGAATTACCTAGAGAAATTCAAATAAAACAGAAGACCTTTGGGTCATGGCAATAGTATACTTCCTTGCCCCAAGAGAAGGTAAGGAATGACTTCTTACATTTAGATTGGCTAGGCTGGGAACTCACTCCAACTTTTATACTCCTGTGTTCCTTTGGCACAAGATTTTTAACATTGTATTAACTTTATCTCTAGAGTTGAAGAAATAAGTCCCAAAGGTTAATTACAAGCAGAGTTGTCCTTGGTAGGAAATATCTTTCATTCCAATGATGAAAAAAGTGTATAATAATGTAATAAAGCTGTTTAGGAAAACAGATAATGGTCAGGTGCTTTTTCCTATACTCTTGGGAGAGAATATGGCTCTCTGTTGGAAAGCAGGCGTGGGAGCTAAGATGCCTCTTTCCCCCTCATCTTACCATGACTTCTTACTGTGCTCCTGTGAAATTACTTTAACCTCTTCCATCTAAGGTGATGAGTTTGCAAGAGCATTGCGTTTTACTCAGAGGTTCCAAGAGGCATTATTAACTGTTTTTCTGAAAAGAGTTCTTTGTGCATCTTTTTTTTTTAAGCGTCTTTTAAAAAAAGTCTATATGATTTCTCCTCCCTCTCAAGGTTTTGATTGGCATTTTCAAACACTAAGTAGAAAAAAATCTACAGTTTTCGTTTCATGAAATATTTATTCTGTGGCACATTGAAAAAAATGAACAACTGAACAATAGTTAATTTTGAGGCTAGATGGATTTTCTTTTGGCTGCAAATGGTTTCTCTTTATGGGTTCATGGTTTCTGGGGAATTTGGCTGCAATATGAGTTTTGTTTCTTGAAACTATTCATATAGTCTTGATGTACACATGTGTGAAACATTATAAGAAGACTTCTTTTGGGTTTGGGAACAGGGAACTAGATAAGAAAACTGGGGCTCCCACTGGTGAGGTCTGAACTGTGTAACCAGCCTATATCTTTCTGTTCTTCAGGAATGTGGGCACTTTTAGGAAGCTTCTCATCCTTACTGACCCAACACAACACTACTTAGGCTAGTATTTCTCATTTGATTATAGCTCCAAGAGTCATGTCTGTAAATGGAAAAAGTGTGAATCCACATACCAGTTTATGTGCCACACCTGATAGCTCCCTAAACAGAGACTCGTTGTGGTTCTCTCTTATTGATGTCTGAAAAATAGTAAATTTGGAGCATTTCTCTTTTATCTAACTTAGTTTTGTAAAAACCACTCAAAATAAATGACAAATATCAGAAATGGAGGCGGAGGTTAAGTGCTCTGAGCGTTCTAAGAAAAGGAGCTATATAAATGCAGAGCATTAATATTATCATTACGGAAACACATCTCCTCATTAACCTCTGTTTCCATGCCAACAAATATTCTTCAGAAGGCTCATTTTATCTTTGACCATTTCTCATGCAGACCTTGGCAGCCACCTAGTAAAACCCTTGGTACTGTGCATACTGCTTGCAGATATTTCATTATGAATCAGGCCTTTCAGCTGGTAAACACAGAAAAATTAAGCATGAATAAACCAACTCTCCAAACCAAAAAATAACTAAAGCAAAAGTGAAAAATCTCAAGCCTGGACTTCACAAACTGAGTAAGAGTTTAAATCCCCTATCCCATAATAAAACCCAGTTTATTGGAAAGGGGCAGCCCAGTTTTAGTTCAAACATGATTATTTATTTAAAACACATAATATCCCTAAATCCATGAAGAGAAAGACAGTGGAGAATGGGGACAAATTTACTTTTACTCCCACTCAAATATAAAGAATACTTACCAGGTAATTCATACCCAGCTATTTGCAGTTGGCCTATTTGTAACATTTGACTATAAGAGATGATGTTCTGTTAGCTGGTATAGTATAGGGAACTTAGAGATTCAGTTTTAAGACAACATTAGTATGCTTACAATTTATATTTATTACTTGCCAGTAAAAGAGAAAAACCATATATATAATATATATATAGAAAAACTATAGTGTGTGTGTGTGTATAAATATATATATATACACACATACACTAGCTACTTAGTCTGAATTCTCGTAGTAAATTAAGGGGTTTCTTTATACTTCTTAAAGACATATTAACTAAATGAGTTGACACGTCACTGATATTAACACAACCTCTTCAGTAATAGGTTAACTTCTTAACTGATTCTAAAGGACTAGTTATAAGCAAATTTTAGGATAGAAGACAGTACTTTATTAATTTAAATGGAAAAATAAAACATCAACAAAAATAGACTGACCTTTGTACCTATTTTCTTAAATTTTCAGTAACTTGTTTTTAGGGTATATTTAGCTCTAGGCAGTTGATTATTGTAATCCAGCTCCTCATTTTCCTCCTTTCGTTCTGTAATTCATTCTCAAACATTCTGTCAAGTATCATTATTTTAAGATTAATATACAGTAAGTCCAAAGGAAGTTTATTTAATTTACATTATAACAAAGAAATATAGAACTAATGCATATTTTATAGTATTATTTTTTGGGAGGGAAATTATAAGTTAAGATGGAAATATAGGATAAAAATGTTATCCATACCTCATTCATTCATTCATCACATATTTAGTACTTACTGTATATGAGAAATGTATCACAAGCATTCTGTATTCAGAAGCTTTGACTAGTGCTTAAGGAAAATCATTCAATTCTCTTTTCTTTTTCCTTTTTTAAAGATTTATTTATTTGTTTGAGAGAGAGAGACCACACATGAGCAGGGGAAGGGTCAGAGGGAAAGAATCTCAAGGAGACTCCCCGATGAGCATGGAGCCTGATGAGGGGCTTGATCCCACGACCCATGAGATCATGACCTGAGCCAAAACCAAGAGTTGGGCATTCAGCTGACAGTCACCACGGCACCCATCAATTCTTTTTTTTTTTTTTTTTAAGTATTTAGGAAGAGATGATTCTCTAAGGTCCATTGGTCTGAGACTGAATCTGTATGACTCATCTGAATGAAACATTTCCTCAGAAATTTTTTTTACCAAAATGATCTTGTTGGAGTTGATGCTTAGAAAAGGGAACACTTTTGGGGTGCCTGGGTGGCTCAGTCGGTTAAGCGTCCAAGTCTTGATTTTGGCTCTGTGCTCTGACTTCAGGCTCTGTGCTCAGTGGGGAGTCTGCTTGGGATTTTCTCTGTCTCCCTCTCCCTCTGCCCACCTCCACCCCACGCTTGTGCATGCTCTCTCTGTCTCTCAAATAAATAAATAAATCTTAAAAAGAAAAAGAAAAGGGAGCACTTTCTATTCACATTACCGTGTGTGTGTGTGTGTGTGTGAGTGTGTGTGTGTGTGTGTGTGTGTGTGTCAGAGAGAGAGATTACCTGGCAGCTTATATACCCATATCTGAGATGTCCTGACTCCCTTATCTGATTTTACATCATATTTATAGTTAGTTTTTGTTTTTTGTTTTTTGGTTTTTTTTTCTTTTTTTTTTTTTTTTTTACTAGAAGCAGCAATATGTGGTAATTAACATGGAATTGTTAACACATACTACCATGGCTTAAATGACTCTTGTTTTCTGTGAGTATTTTGTATACATCAAAGACTACAACCTTACAAGCAAGTTGTTTGCATTCTGAAATGAAAAGCCAGATAAATATAAAGGAACCAAAAATATTCAAGTATGTATTCATGCCAGGGTAACCATATGATTTAATCATCCAAAGGTGTTTGAGAGTGAAAGGGATACTTGTAATAATTATGTCAAGACAACAACTAGAAAGTAGGACCTTGGCGAACTGGAATATGTGGTTATCCTTCATATTACATATATATTGAACTTAAAAAATTGCATGTACATATGTAGGTGTCAAACTAATGTGTAGCGTAGTAAAATCCAGTTACTTTGACTAGGATAGCATTTCAGTTTAGTGAGGATGCTGAGAAATTACCTAAAATCGAAGGTTATTGTTAACATATAGTAATGTATCTACTTTTAACATCTTTGAGGATTAAGGAGTAAGTTTTGTACAATGTAAGGTCATTTATAACAGCCATAACAATGTATGCAAGTGAAGAGAATTTTCTTAACTGGTTAAATGGATGTATACAGCCATTCTCGTCCTGCCTCCACTGGAGCATCTATTGCTGATGTGGGCATGAATGGTTACCTCCACCTTCTCTTTGGAAGTTGGCGCCTTTACTGAGCACTCCAGCATCTACCGCCATAACCCCTGAAATTTTTTTCCCTTGGTTTAGGCAGCATCACATCACTTTGTTCAAGTCTTAGTCATTATTGCATCGTAATTTAATTCTTACCCCAGCCAAGCATATTTTGACAGTTATAAGAGAATATTTGTATAAGTCTCCTTCAGGATTAAACTTTAAATTAACCTTAGATTCAGTAAACTTGAAGAGATTGGATTTGCACTTTTAATTGTGGGAAGTCAAATACTAGCACTCAAATATTATAGGGAATACTTAAATATTCTTTCTTTATAGCCAGCCTAGGATCTTCAACAAATCAGAATTTATATATATAAATATCTACATATATATATGTAATATTCCCTAGTTTCCTGTTCATAAGATGTATGCATGAAGAGAATTTTCACTCATAACTTTAAAGGTTCAAAATATTTCATACCTTGGGAGCCCCCAAAGTGATATGGAGTCTTCAGATTTTAAAACTCAAGAAACATGGGTCCTTCTATTACTAATGAATTATTTTCCTGATTTTATCTGAAAAAGCTTTCCTTGAATGTACGTGTCACAAATCCCCATGTTTGGTGCAGTTTTCTTCAGTTTTTATTTTTACTTTGTAAAATTAGCTTAAAATGCTACATTTATAAAATTATCTTGTTGGCAGCATTTGAAGACCCAGGACCAAAAGTATTGTTCGCTTGGATTGTACATTGGGTGGGAAAAGTAGATGATAGAATCCCATTACAGGAAAACAAGTTAACTGGATTGTCACTTTAAGAGATTTCTTATGGAGGATTTATTCTTTAGCTTGTTATGATTTCTTTTTTATAGAAGCAGCTGTACTTGTTATCGCACTCTGCCACATCATCAGTCATCTAGCTACTGCAGAGAATTCCCCCCGGCAGAACAGGACATTCATGAGTTTATATTACTGCCATAAATTCTTTGGCTGTAAGTTTTTATACAAATAATCCCATGTCTCTTGTATACATTGCACCAATTGGTTAATAACATGATCTCTACCAGGGGATTTCTGGAATGTTCTATCTTTTAAAAATAATGTCCAGAGTACATTTTTACATACACTAAAAATATTCTAAATGAGATTGGGCAATCTGAGGACATCTATATGATGAGAAAATATGTTTTTCCTTAATTTTCCAATTTAGCCCAATGAGCTTTGATTTAGTTGAATGATATGAAAACAAGTATTTACAAAAGGGGTATAATAAGGTTAGTTATGTTAAAAAATACATATATGGAGTAGCTTTTCAAATGAGAGTGGGGAGTTCCTGGCTATGGAACTCTTTTTACATTTTTTGCATCACTTTTCAGAATCGAATAATCTCCATAAAGGAGCCCAGCATTTTCATCATATCAACCACTAAGTAGTTGCCAGATTTTCTGACTATTGGCAAATTATCCTCAGAATAAAAAAGAAAAGAAGGCTTAAGCACACCAGTTGGTCCATCAACTAATGCCTAATGGTACCAGTCTGATTTTCTTTTACCTCCTTTTCTTTCCTGACAAGTATACTAATAAGATCTCAAATATTTCCCACAACTCTAAAAGATGAAAGTATCCTTCCCTGGGTCTTCTTTCATCAATGGCACCATCTCCCATGTTTTTGTGAGCTCCATTTCTGGATGTAGTAAACCACTGACTGAGTCTCAGATTTTAGTGATGAAGCTGATATTATCTGAAGAACCACAGGAAATTTTTCAAAAGGGAGCACAGATACAACATGAAATACATCAATTTAGATTTGGGAAAAAGATAGCTTGGGATTAGTGTTTATGATATAAAGTGATCTTTTTGAACATCATTATTCCAAATCCAGTCAGTTTTCCAATATGGAAAGTATAGTCAACTAACTTGAAACTTTAATTGCTCACATACTACTCTCAGTACCATGTTCTTCTAATACAAGTTTCTTCAACACCTTACATTTAGCTGCAGTTAAATTAGAGTTTAAAGTATCCTTGCTATTGAAATACAAAATGAGGTCACTGCAATAAAGATGTTCTCAAAGTAGAGATAAGTAGATTATCAAGTTATAGACTGATGTATATAGTAGGATCCCATTTGTAAGGAAATGTCCTACATATGTTTGCTTATGATTATGATATTTAAATATACCTACAAAAATATTAATTGTGGTTATTTATAGACTGGAAATTTGGAAAGTGAGAATAGTGTAAGTTGTAATGTTCACTTTATTTTACTTGTACTTTTGAAGTTTAGAAGAATCAAGTTTGAATGAAAAAAATTAAAAACATTAAGAAAAACAGAAAAGAAAAAAATGATGTAAACTTTTTCAATATTAATCTTTATCAAGAATATTAATCTTTATCAAGATATTTATTGTTTTTCATTCTGTGCTGTAGAAATAATATGGTTGATCTAAAATAGAAATGAGTTAAAGAAACATTTTAAGATAGTGTTAAGAAAAGCAAGTAAAGCCATGATGGACCATGGATCAATTCATTTGTGCCATGTTTTAATAGCATAAATTATCCAGTTTAATAATTTACCCTAAAATAGAAAATAATATTTTAGCTGTGTTGTAAATTCTAAACTTTAGTCAAGATGTAAAAAGTAAGTATTCTCCTTTAAAATAGCACTTTTTTTTTTTTTTGTGGTCACAAGTACGCCAAATAAACATGATCTTTGTGAGTGGAATGATAATTGTTTTTAAAGCTGAAAGAATCTGTCTTTTTAGATTTCAAACTCCATGAGGTTTATGCTACATATATAAAACATCTGTTAGAAGAAGTGATAAAAATCAAGAGAAAATACATATGAATGGTAACCAACTACTGCTGTCTAGGTCTGTGCCCGGACTGGGGAATGATAGAATTACTTACTGTGTTTTGGGAATAAGCATGATAAAGATAATTGTTAAGTGATGCCATTTGAGAATTATGATTGATAGAATTTTCTGTCCATCATCAGAACGTTTCAGGGAGAAGTTGAGTTCTATAGTATAGGGACAAAGTGGGAAGCATAGATGGCACAGGTCTATATTATGCCATCTCTCAATTATGGAGCGCTCTTCTCAAACTCAGTGGACTATCTCACACTTTTTGTTATCTGACTACTGTAGAAGTTTTCTTTCTGGAATATTCTCTGTTTTTCAGGCATGAATAATTTAGACCAGAAGTTTAATCAAAGCATATTTGCTATGGGATAAATTCAGAAAATGAAGGAGAAAAAACATTGAACAGGAGATCCCGATTCTAGTTTCAGTTCTGCCTCCATGTGAAATTTTGGCTTAATTACTTAATCTTTCTGGGCCTTAAAATATGAGCTATAAGTAGTGTTTTTTAACAAATGCGTTCTAAGGCCCTTTCTGGTTGCCATATTCTCTGGTTCCAAAGTCCTTGACATTCTTCAGTCATGATATATGGTTCATTTAAATACCATATCCCTCCTCCAGCAGGCATCTTCTACTTTTCCCTAGGAGCCCAGGTGCTTCCTTTTTTTTTTTTTTTTTAATTTTAGTTTGCCCAATGAATATGACAGAATAATAAACTAATCAATTTTTAAAAATTAAGGATGGTACTAACAGTCATCCTTTGACTGATCTCAAGGAAGAAGTGATTAATCAAAAACATTATGTGATGGAAAATTAATTTATCTCAGCCAGTAAGGGTAACATTTTAGACATAATGTGTTATGTTTGTATTTGATGGGGTGAGAATTCGCTTTGAGCAGAATAATAAAGCTACATTGTGAAAGTCTGACACAGAAGGAACTGGAAAGGAGCCTGCTTCCACAATCTAATTTCAAACTCAATCTTGTTCTATAATTGTCTCCAGGAAGAAAATAGAGTAAGTTCTCTCCTCTCTTAATTTTTCTCTGTAACATAACACCTATTCAGTTGTTTGGGAATCTCTGTACTCAGAGAAATAGGAGGTCATATATCAAGAGAGCAAATATTTCACTAATGTGCTTTTGGATTTTCACACAAGATAACTCCAAGACATATAGATAACCTACCTGCCCATAGTTGTGTGAGAATTTACTATTAATCAAAGAAAAATCATTTTTAATCAACTCATGTGTTCATTTATTTGTTAATTCACTCAACAAACATTTACTAGTCAGCATTAGTACCACATTTGCTTAGTGCTGGGGTGGTTGATCATGAAGAGCATACAATGACAGCCATTCATGAGCATACAATTGAGAAGAGAAGGCAAATTTTGTCTGTATGTGACAATTAGCCAAGTCATCATGTGGTAAATTCTAGAAGAAGAATTATGATGAAAAGTTTTTTTACCTTGGCTGTGATAATCATATAAGTCTTCTTTTTTGTTATGTGCAGTCCCATTTCGGTGATTTATCCTATGTTTCCTGTAATAACCATATTTATTGTTATTGGTGATCTTCTGAGTTAGTTGTTATATGTTTATTAATTAGGAACATGTATTATTATCTCAGCTTTATATGTAAATCTAGGGATACTGGACAGATGGCATGGTAGCGGAGATAGCAAAAGAGATTTTGTTATCTTTCCAAATCACCACATAAAAACAGAGCAACTAAATTGCAACCCCCAAAATCCATGTACATTTACAACAAAACTGGGTGAGGTTTCCCCACAAACTCCAAAACCACCAAATACACACAGGTGGTGATAACCCACAGAAAGCCACAAGACCTTCATGATATCAGCATCTGTATGGAAGAAAGCAGAAAGAAGAAACAAAGTGTGGGATAATGCTGAGAAGAGGAGAACCACATAAGAACCAAACTCAGGGATTTCCTGATGAGCTTGAATCTGAGTGAAAAAAATTACAAATTGTGTTATCATGTTTGAGAAAAGTATGCTGAAGTTAGGTCATGAACTAAATGACCATTTTCCATAGTAGGAAAATCAAGTTATAGCTAAAATGAAAAAAAATTAACTATATTATGTGATTTAGAAACACAGAAATAAATGCTGGCTTAAAGAGTTGAAAGCAGTAATCAGGGGAATACATAATGGGGCAGGAGACTTCTCTTTCCCCCTACAGCCTCAGTAATACTATTTGATTGTTTGAACTATGTATATATGTAACTTTGCGGGAAAAAAGTCTGTATTAATAGTATTGGCGGAAAAGTAAAATGTATTTCAATGGTCTAAGTGAAAACTGAACATAAAGTTTTGAGACTAACATTTGACTGCATTTTAATGTTAATATAGAAATAAAGGAAAACATCAGGGAGAATTTCAGTTAAATCCCAGCTCCATCCAGAGAAAACAACACATGCTGCCTTCACCCCGAGCGATTCTGGCTCCAGTATATGTTCTGAAAATTGTAGTAATCTCTTCTTTCCTTAACAAACACTGAATTTATTTTGATGAAGATTTCTGCCTGTGGAATATTTCCAAAATATGTGGCAATTTAAAAAATTAAGTAGAAAAAGTAATCGGGATAATGACAAATACCAGTTCACAAAGAGATGCCAAATTTGCTTCTTGTTAGATCCTCAAAAAATACTGACAATCCTGTCTTCATATAGTCAACAAATGATTTGTCATAAAAGTAAAGAAACAGTCAATCCTCAATTCCAAGTGTTTGGACACAAGGTGAGTGAGACTAGAGTTTCTCCAAAAGAGAATTCTAAGAAATCAACATAGGTGATAAAACTTACTTAACTAGAACACTGGTTAATAGTCTTTTTACCCAGATTGTATTAATATCCTCCTTGACATTTTACTTAAAGAAATGATTTAAGTTGAAATAGAAAATGTTTTGTAAACCTTCCTACCTTTCATCACATGTCATATTTATTCCTCCCTTCCATAACCTAACATATGGATTGGTCAGTACTTCAATTCTGAAACTTGAAGATTGCTATTAGAGATTAATTGGTAATTTTGTGGGGAAGTAAGAATAACTTCAAAAATAAAGTATACATAAAGTATAAACTTTTTATAGAGGAACCACATAATTACAAAACATAATGTAATGTTTAAGTGTTCAGTGTAGTGAATCCTGGTATAGTGAACCCAGCTACTTTACCAGCACTCTGATGAAGAAGGAGAGTATTACCGTCCTCCAGAAGGCCACGCTCACGATACATTATTTGTATCTGGCTTTAAACTTTATAGAAATGGAATAATGTAGCTTGTACTCTGATGTCTGACTGCTTCGTTTGGCTGACAGTATGTTTGTGCGACATACAGTTGCACGTAGCAACAATTTATTCTTTCTCATTTCCATATGTTACTCTGCTCAATTAGTATGCCGCAGTTTACTTTATCATTTGATAGAGATGTGGGTTGTTGGAAGTTTTGGGGTGTTAAGAATAGTGCTACTACAGACTTTCTTTGAATGTTCTTTGGCGACAGATGAGTACCTATCTGTTGGATACATACGAAGGGTAAATTGCAGGGTTGGGAAGTATGCATGTGAAACGCTTTGGTAGATACTGTCATGTGTTCCATACTGTACCAAAGAACACAAACACCAACATGTATGAGAGTTCCAATTTCAGCACCAACCTGTGCACACTTAGCATTTTAAATATTTAATTTGGCCATTTTAACAGGTGCATTGGCATCTTTATCACTACTAAACATGCATACTTTTCCATGTATTTATCAGTCATTCGAATAAGATCTTTTATTGTTGTTGACATGCTGATTTAAATCTCAAGACATCTTTCTTTGGAGTTGCCTTTTTTCATTGATTTCTATGAATTCTTTGGATATTTGGGGCATAATAATATATTTTTCTTCAGCTGATTTTCAGTTTCTTTCTTTGTTTTAATTGTTGGAAGCTTTGATGTATCTGGCAGTGGGTATTAATTACTATTATTGTTATTTATCCTCTTTGAGGTTCACTCACTCTCTTGAATCTAGAGTTTTATGTCTTTCATTAAATTTGGCATTTATTGATATTTTGATATTTGATATTTTTTCAGTTCCATACTCTTTCACCTTTTGGGATTCTCATCTCATAGAGGTAAGATTTTTTTTTTTTTAAATTGTGCTACACATCCTTGAGGTTCTTTTCTTTTTTTTAAAAACTATCTTCTCTCTGTTGTTCAAACTGAATAATTCTTACTGATAAATCTTCAAGTTTCCTAATTTTTTACCTTCACTCTTGATTCCTCCCAGTGAGTTCTAAAAAAATTTGTGGTTATAGTGTTTATAGTTCTTAAGCTTTTATTTGCTTGCTCTTTATATCTTTTCTTTTGTGAGAATTTCTACTTTTTCATGTTTCAAGAGTGAATTATTTTTGATAGCATTTAAAAATCCTTGTCAGATAATTCAGGTATCTGTGCCATCTCAATGTTGATGTCTGTTTATTCTCCTTCCTTTTTTTTTTTTAAAAAGATTTTATTTATGTATTTTAGAGAGAGAGAAAGAGAATACAAGTGGAGGCAGGGACAGAGGGAGAGGGAGAAGGAGAAAATCTCAGGCAGACTCCGTGCTAAGCATGAAGCCCAACCTATGGCTCAGTCCCATGACCCTGAAATTATGACCTGAGCCAAACAACCAACTGAGCCACCTACACCCTGATTGTACCTCTTTATTTGAGTTGATGTTTGATGTATGATGAATTATTTTCTTTTTATTGTATACTGGGCATTTTCAACATTATTATATGAGACTCAGATTTCTATTTAAAGCTCATCACTGACAAACCAGGATGGTAATTTGGGCTGTGTTCACACACATAATCTCTGCTGATATCCCCTAGCCAGGAGGAGAGCTATATCCTTACTATTTGTATATGATTGTAGTCAGGGTCTGCCCTTACAGCCTCTGTGCATGCCCCCTGGTAGAGAAGGAAACTGTCTCCTTACTGCCATCTTGGAATGATAGTAAGTCTGCTTACACACAAATCCTCTATAAATGCCCACCAACTAGGAGAAAGAACTACCTCTTCCTGTAGAGGTGGAGTGAAAGTCAGAGTTCTGCTCACTTAAGCTGGAGTAAAGCTGGTCAAGACATTTTTGTCCTTCCAGAGCTGAGCCTCTACCAGCTTGTAGGTAGAACTTTAAAAAAAAAAAAAACAAAAAAACAAAAAAAACACAGCTTGCTTTAGTCTCTTGTGTGTGTGTGTGGGGGGGGGGGGTTTGTTTTTCACTTTTTGAGTTAGTGCCTATGGCATACCCAGGCTGCAAAAACTTCTCTTATCAAGTAAACTGGGTTATATGTAGGAGGAGAAAGCCAAGAAACTAACAAACAATGACAAATCAGCACAAAATAGGAAACTCACTCCTGAGTCACAGGGTCTCAAGAGAGCCATCTTGTCTTGTTTTTCACCATATTTCAAAGTCCTCTGGTGTTTGTTTCATGTATTTTTCCAAGGTTTACATATATACTAAAGCAGGATAAAATAGGGTGAAGTATATCTACTCTATTTTTTCCAGAACTAGAAGCAGAATGGCATCATTTCTAGGTTTCATTTTCAAATTGTTTGTTGCTAGTAAACAATACAGTTCACTTTATGTAGACCCCTTCACTGGGGATTTTCTAAGTTTAGTTATAAATTCTAACAGTATTTCTTTTTGGATTTTCTACGTTAAAAAGTATGTTATCCATGAATAATGGATTTTCTTTTTGAATATTTTTTAACTTAATTGACATAGTGTACAGGATTTAGTAAAAGCTTTATGCTTAGATTTGTTGGGAAAGTTTTATTATGTGATTATTAAGCATAATATTTACTCAATTACAGTAAAAAAATCCTTTTTAATTCCCTGGTGTGCTATGAATTTTTATCATGAAAGAGCAATTTTATCAAATGTTTTTTCTATAACTAATAAAACAATTATTTGTTTTTTTCTCCAAGTTATACTGAAGCTGGTGAGTTTTATTGATAATTTTTCATATGCTAAAGTAACCTTGTAGTCACTGACCAAAGCTAACTTCATCATGATTTCTTTTCCTGTTTTTATATTTTCCTGGGCCCTGTTTGCTGAAATTTATTTATGATTTCTCCTTTATTCAGGAAAGAGCTTAGCCTTTAGTATTCATTTCTTATAAGTTTTTAATTACAAATTTAATTTTGAAAATACATGTAGGACTTTTCAGATTTTCTGTTTCTTCTTAAGTTAGTTCTGGTAATTGTGTTTTCTATAAATTTATTCATTTTAACTAAGGGCATCAGCAAGATCACAGAGTGGTAGATACCAGCTTTTGCCCTCTCCCCGCCAAAACAACATATATGTAATATACAGTGGAATATTATAGAGTCTTAAAAAAAAAAAAGGAAAGGAAATCCTGCCATTTGCAGCAATGTGGATAAACCTATAGGACATTATGCTAAGTGAAATAAGCCAGCACAGAAAGACAAATGCTGCATAATTTTGCTTATATGTAAATCTAAAAGTAAAAAAATCAAACTCCTAGTAACAGAGTAGGATGGTGGTTAACAGGCGCTACGAGATGGGGAAAAGAGGAGATGTTTGTTGCAGTGTACAAATTTACATTACAAGATGAATAAGTTCTGGAAACCTAATGTACAGCATGATATATATTTAATAATGGTATATTACAGACATGAAATTTTCTAAGAAAATAGGTCTCAAAAGTTCTCATCATAAAAAATAGAAAAGAAGTAACTATGTGAGATGCTGGATATGTTAATTAGTTTGATTGTGGTAAGCATTTCACTATATCTATCTATATATATCACATTGTACAACCTAAATATATGCAATTTTATTTGTGAATCTATCTAGCACAATAGAGTAACTAATTGTACATATATCAGATATTTTAGTTGTGTTACATATTTTCTTAGGAGCTTTTCTCCATTTTCCAGTTTCTTTTCTCTCCTCATTTCAGCCTGGATATTTTCCACTGGTCTCTCTCTTGCTATACGCGTTATGCTGTTTAGGCCTTAATATCAATATTGCATTTTTCAGTTCTATATTCCTCGTTTGTTTCATTTTTAAATATTCTAACTCTCTGGGGAAAGTTTCCTTATTATTATTATCTATTTTAAGTCTAAGGTCTAGGTCTGAGAACTTCATTAGCTGAGTGATTTGTGTGTCTGTTTCTGTTGTCTTGTTCCCTTGTGTCTTGGATTGCTTATTTTTCTACTCTGTAGTTATCAATTGAATGCTGCATATTTTGTATGAAACATAGAAAATTAGGATTAGTTTAGCTATCTTCAAAGGCAGTTCAGTCTTTTCTCTGATAACCAATTATGCTTGGGTCAATTTGTAGACTTTATAAGAATTAATCTCCCTCTGTTCCAGCCCCTACCGGTTAAGCTTCATATCCAGGAGCCTAGAACGTCTACTAATGGTCCACCTCCTTGATGAGTACTGAGCTCCCGTTTTTGAATCTCTTCCTCAGCACTGTGAGACTATGTAAAACTCCACTCTGTATTGATTAAATTTTTCTGTTCGTCGTCTCAGCCTTTTGTGCAACTGAGGAGTTTGGTGTGTTAAGGGGAAGTTCACTGAATGTTTTACTTGAATCTTGACTACTTTTCTCTCTGAGATCTTGGTCCCACAAGTACTGACTGCCTTGACATACACAAAGTCTATTTTTTTTCCTCCCAACTTTGTAGGATTTCCAAAGCCTGATGGATTCTCTTTATTTTAGTAATGATTCTCTGCCTGAATTTGTAGAGACTCCCACCACCAATGATCAGCAAATACTCTAAGGGTGAAGATAGGTAGAAAGTCTGCTCATCTCTCTGAAGTTCCCTTCTCTCCAGGATCTTGCCTTTCTAATTCTGCCTGCCCCATCACTTCTCCTTATATATTTAAGCTCTAAAGTGTGTGTCTCAGGGAGACAGGGGTCTTATCCAGCTTTCCTAAGTTTTCTCAATGGGGGTATCGTTTGCTGTTTACCAAAAATGATACAGTGATAGAGAAGCTGAAGTATACATTTTTATTATTAAATCACTAATATATTTAACCACATTTCTATAAAATTATTTCTGATATTTTTATTTGATAAACTGATAGAGAATGTTGGCTAATAAATTTTGCTTCATACTTTATCTTTCACTTAAGCCATTAATAATTACTTAAAATTACTAACTTAATTAGGATTCTGATAAATCTATGCTTGAATCTCACTTCTGTCACTTCTTTGCTTAGTGGGTATATGACTGGGCAATTTAATTATGTTCTCCCAGCTGTAGTTGCTTTATCCATTATAAATGTAAAAAAACCGTAGCTCTTGGGTTTGTTTTGAGGATTAATTTAAGTTATATACTAAAAAAGCAAAAACGCAGTCCATATTAACTATCCAGTAAATGCTATTTCATTTTTTATCATTATCCTGTCCTCTGCTAATGATATAAAGTAACAATGGATAACCAAATGATGGGTAATAGGAGATGACAGTAAAATAAGGAAAGTGCGGATATGTGAGTAATTGAGATTTGACAATAAGTGCCAGTGTATATTTAATTATATAATTCCAATATGCAGTTCTGGAATTCAGTTTAATTAAATTATTTATTCCCACTGATATGAAATTGTGAGAATGAAATGAGGGAGAGGGCAGTGGAAAAGCAAAGAAAAGAGAACAATATATATCTTTCTACAAGCATACTGTAGGGCTCTAAATATATACTTCTAAAGAAAGTTATGAATGTATTTGTTATTTTCATGAAAGAGATATGCTGCCCACTATTTTTTTTAAATTATTAGCTTTATCTACTTAAAAATAATCATTTGATAAATCGTCTTTGGTGAAATATTTGTGATAGCTCATTTGCTATATCAGAAAATTTGAAGCAAATCTGAATTTTTCTTCATCAACCAATCACATTGCTATCCCCACTGAAACAACATATACAATATGGTAAGGCACAGGGTATAGCTCCCCTATACTCCTTTAAGTTAAGAAATTATACCTTTATGAAAGGTGCCAAATGTAAGAACTTTTGAATTCCTTTTGTTTTAAGCATTGAATCCAATAAACTCAGTTACATTTTAATATCCATAAGAGATTCCAAAGGAAAGAAACAAATGTGATAAAAGCATAGGAAATCATGTCCTTAAAGGAAAAATAAAAGACTTGAAAGTGGGTTAGCCTAGAGAATAATTATCTGAAGGTCACTTATAAAATGTTTATATATTTTAAAAATTCTGTTGCGTATCCAGATCAATCTGATTAGAAAAAAAAAAGATACGGGATTGAATTAGAAGAAACAAAAATATTCTCCTCTTAAAACTGTTTCACCAAAGAATACTAAAGGGTGTTATTTTCCAGTGATATTCAAAAACGCAAGCAAAGGTTTAAAAATATAGATGTCACTGTCATGCTCTTGACTATGCATATGTCTTGCTCTCTGGGAAGTGATATTGAGCAAACTCTTTTTTAGATTTTTATTATTTTCCTGTTGTTAATCTGCTAGTCTCTACAAGATTCAGGGAAAATACATATGGATAAGAATGCAAAATGGTACAAGGAGCAAATACAGGGGAGCTCTATGAAGATACCGAGACTTCTGTAGAAGAAAGGGATAAGGAATGTTGATAGGCCTTAATTTCCAAAATCTTCTGCAAAACTAGTATAGGAGCCAACTTTCCATGCTTTGGGTTTCTCCATTTTTCTTTTCTTTTCTTTTCTTTTCCTTTCTTTTCTTTTTTTTTTTTTAACTACCTGTTCCCATTTATACAAAAATGTTTTCAATCAGTGCAGATTACCAAATCAAGCATGATTTATATTTACAACTTCAGAGGTGAACTTGACTGTTTCATGGAGTGGGTCAAGCCAAACATTTTTTAGAGTCATCCGGCCTACTTAATTTGAAAAGTAGCTGACAATGGCATGTTTTTGTGTAAGTTAATGATGTGAGAAATATGCATTGCATCCTGGGCTATTTCAACATTCAGAAAGGTTCTCCACCAGCAGAATTTCTAATATGCTTCTTTTACTTCTTTCATGACACATTAATTTAGTTCTCCCAAATAACTCAAGTTCAATTATGTGCTGGTCAAGTGCCTGGATTTTTCAAGTAAGACTTTTTAAAGAGTTACTTTGCAACCAAGGGTGGTTGAGCAAATGGAGAAAAATCTTGTCAGTAGAAGCTTGAATTTTTTCCTTAGTTAAGTACAAAAGGATGGCAAGATGGCTTCTGGGTAATGTTCTAGAACCTGTGACCTGTCAATTACCTCAGCGTTCAAGATTATTTTGTCCCTTTTTTATTACCTCCTCATCTATTTGCTGGGTCAGTAATTCCAAGATTCTGGTAGAGAAGGCAATCCTTGAGAGTCTGCTACCATGAAAGTCTTTGTATTTGTTGTGGCTTCTATTTTGCATAGATAAGGGAAGAAGGAGTACATTAAAAAAAAAATGATGGAAAAGTGGGAGGAGAATGGCGCTAATTTTTGTGTTCCTCATTGTCTCTCTCTGTAGCATGTATCATAAAGAAGAATCACTGTCCATATGTGTAGAGATGGGGGAGAATAAAAAGTCCACCACTTTGGAAACCCCAAAAACTGGGTTCCGATCTCCATGTAGCCACTAATACTGTTTCTTTTTTTTTTTTTATTTCTTTTTTTTTTTNGATTTTATTTATTTATTCGACAGAGATAGAGACAGCCAGCGAGAGAGGGAACACAAGCAGGGGGAGTGGGAGAGGAAGAAGCAGGCTCATAGCAGAAGAGCCCGATGTGGGGCTCGATCCCATAACGCTGGGATCACGCCCTGAGCTGAAGGCAGACGCCCAACCGCTGTGCCACCCAGGCGCCCCCACTAATACTGTTTCTTAGTATTGATACCTTGGTGTGTTTCCTCATCTATAAAATGGATGAGCTAACAGTTTAGCTCATCTGAGATTCTTCCTTATTTTACAAATCTTTGTTGACTGAAATGTGACAGAACCAGAAGCCTATGAATCCCAAATGTTATCTGGTCAGTATTTTCTAATGAATGCTTACT
Organism: Ailuropoda melanoleuca; assembly: GCF_002007445.2. Classification (NCBI taxonomy): domain Eukaryota; kingdom Metazoa; phylum Chordata; class Mammalia; order Carnivora; family Ursidae; genus Ailuropoda; species Ailuropoda melanoleuca. Next base: position 158,016,966 of record NC_048218.1, read on the forward strand.
CTAGACGTTTCCTCAGTCATGGATCAGTGATCTCATTTAGGCCTCAGTGAGCCTAAAGCTGCTCCAGCTACTGGCCATGGGTTTTGCCTGGGAACTCTAAGTGAATATTTGTAGATAACACACGAATTTGGAAAGGAACAGGAAGAAAGGCTGCCTCTGCCTGCTGTGGCTCCTTATTGACAAGAAGGCAAGAGTAGCATACTAAGAGCATGAAAATGAAGTGAGAAGAGTATGGATACCTGAAATGCATCAGTGCAATTGTGACACCAGAAATGTCTTCACATGAAAATTATCTAAAAATAGATTAACAGTCTATATCTATGGTTGTATAAGATTAGCTATTGGAGCAATCTAGTGTGTGTGTGTATGTGTGTGTATGAGTGAGATCTTTGTACTTCAGAAATTTCACTTATCTCTCATGCCACGTTCACTAAACTATCATCTTGGCAGGCATATGGACAAGGTACAAGAAGCATAATGTGCAAGCATTATGTATTTATAATTTCATATAATGCTCACAGCTATTTTACAGTATCTAACATAAATTTTAAAAGGGAGCTCATAAAGATCAATTAAGCAGTGTAAGATCACATAGCTGTGTAAGTGTTGGAGACTGTATTGGAGCCCAGGTCTTCTTCACTCTTCATTTGGGCCATGCAGCCTCTATCAGCACAACAGGGGCATTATCACTAATAGCTACTCATTTTAGATGCTAGTGGGTCTTTGATTTTACTCTAGTTTCAAGCTAATAAGTTAGCTGGCTACTGTCTCATAGATGCTGGCAGAAGACATGAAGCTCCTGGGTCAGAGATAAAGGAAGTTGTTACACCATTAGCAAGCAACATGAACATCAGATTTGCTTCAGTTCCTGCATTAGCTGTCTTGTACCAATGTAACAAATTGCTACAAAATCAGCAGCTTAAAACAATATTCCTTTATCATCTCGCAGTTCTGTAGAGTGAAGTCCAGTAGACCTGGCTGGTAGTCTGCTTAAGGTCTCACAAGGCGAAAATCAAGGTGTCAGTGGTTCTGGGACCTTCCTTAGACGCTGTGGTGCAGAATCTGCTTATAGGCACACTTCAAATTCTGTTGGCAGAATTTAGTTAAGCTCCATGTGATTATATGACTCTGGCCCTTGTTTCTCTGTTGGCTCTTGGCCAGGGGTTATTCTCAGTTTCTTCAGGTTACCTGTGTTCATTGGCTTGTGGGACCTACTATTTTCAAAGTGAGTAATGACACATCAGATATTTATTTTTCTCTGAATCTCTTTGACCCCTTCTTCACCTGTATCCCCCTGACTGCCTCTTCTGCCTCTGCTCATAATGACATGAATACATGGGTGTGTACACACTGATATCAGTGCATTGAGCTCACACTGATAATCCAGTATAATCTCCCTATTTTAAATTAAACTACTTAGGAACCTTGATTACCTCTGCAGATTTCTTTTTTGTGTGTGTAAGACAACATATCCACAAGCATAATATCTCATGATGGTCATAGTCCCAGGGATTAGGGGGTAGAAACTTCTTAGATCATAATTCCTCCTGCCACAGGTCTTGCTGCCTAGGGTCCTTGAGGACAGTAAATATGATCCAGATGGAAGCTTACATGCAGTGCGTCTGCATCCCATATGAGGAAATCTAAGCTTGAGGAAGCTACCACTCCTATAGCAAGCAGTGCGACTGTTCTTCGTTTAGTAGAGAGACATTATCTCATCTTTCACAGTTGTATCTCTCATTTGCATAAATTCAACCTGAGAAATTGCTATTGTAAAAAGTGGCCAGGGCACTATATTCTTGGCAAGGTTGGCAAGAATTGTGGAAGGCAAAAGACCTATAGAGGACTATATATTTTAAGAGACTCCTAAAATCCTTGAGGAAGCCAAGTGACAAATTAACCTTCAATCTCCAAATACAGGTCATTCCCAATGAAGTAAAGAGATCTCTTTCAGATCAGACTTTTAGTTGCAGTGAAAAATGTGCTCCTTGAATTTCAATTAAGAGGGAAGGGAGTAGAAATAAGGCTGACTGTCAAAATCTATGTAATTTTTGTGGGCGGGGCAGTGTCTCTATCGTGTATATGAAAGACAGACAAGAGACAAATCAAAATCTATGAAAAAGCTCAGGATGGCAGATTAAAAAGAACTATAATGGAAACACCTTTGATTACATTATCACAGGGTTCAGGTTTGCATCTTACTTCTACAGATACGTGATTTTGGACAAGTTACTTAATCTCTTTGACCCTCCGTTTGTCAGTCTATTTGATGAAAATAATAATACCTGTCCTAAAGATTTATTGGAAGATATAAACAGAATAATTTCTATAAAGCCAGTAGCATTATGCTTATGATATAGCAGGTTTCCCACAAATGTGTCTCTAGCAACTCCCTCCCCAACTCTGCATCTATCCAAATAGGAACTAGTTTGGCATGAACCTACCTTTGATACGGTAGAATGCCACAGCTTCCATCCTGCAAAAAATGTCTGCTGAAAAACAACAGGTAACATTTGTATGAACACCCCCACTGTGCACCAGGCTTCCTCTCAAAATTAGTTTCAAATTTAGCAAGACTATATATATGATAAATGAATGCGAGTTTCCAAATTATATTGATATTTACATATACCTGTGGATCCCCTAACTCAAAACACTTCGCTTCAATACATGTCTAAGTTTAGAGAGCTTTCAAAGATAAATTTTAAGTATCATATGCTCAGAATTTTTAATTTGCCATGCAAGTGTTACTAAGAGTGTAGAAAAACCTCCCTAAGCTTTGGAAGATGTGGCCCTTTCTCTGAGATAAATACTCACCTGCAAGAGGCATTGAGAAAATTATGCTGGTTCCACTGCTCTGCAGCAGTTTCCACAGGCCACTTAGGCAGGGCATAAGGCCCTGTGGACCACCTACCCAAGTGTATTCATTTCTTTGATATCACAAAGCCCTCAATACCATTTTGTGGTGTTTTTGCTTGGCTCTGTAATCATAATTGTGGTTAGATTTTTTTTTAAGTTCATTTTCATGCTTTCCAGCAGAGTCTCAGAGCTGCAGTGGAAAATACATTTATAAAATTTGTTGTTGCCTGTGTAACTTGCATTTTGGGCTTGTCCCAGACCACCTGGAACACCTTCATGGGTTCCAGTTATCCAAGAGCCACATCGTGAAAATCAGGGGATGCTTCACTAGGTTACTGCTGGCCATACTTTGAGATCCCCAAGTAAAAATCAGAAGCCGTTTTTTTTTTTTTTAATTTATTCTCCTTTTGCTGCAAATAAAGTGTGCCTTTTGTAAATATTAGTGTCTTGGTTAATATTTGAAATGTGCAGCATTAAAAAAAAGAATAAAAATATTGGCCTTTAACTGGAGGCAGAAGCAAATTACAAAATGACTGTAACGTTCTGAGAACACTGCCGCCTGTTTTTCTAACCCGGGCACTGGAGTCTGCAAAGTACAGACCACACCCTCAGAGCCTACCTCAGCTTTATAGAAGGCCTAGCGTGTGGTCAAGACCTCTAGACTCGCAGTTACAAGTTCATACCAGGGATGGCTCCATGACACTGATGGCTTTTTATAATTAGTTGAATCCTCCTCTGGCAGAAGTCCTAAGCAATCAGTCTCTCAAGCGTATACCACCAGGGTAAGGCATATAAGCTCCACAGATTTTTTCAATGCTCAAGGATTTTGATTTTTAAATAAATATTAATGCTCCAATTTCTATGCTATGGAAAGAATAAGGAAAAGGCTTAGGAATCCAGCCCACAAATTTCATGGTTAGAGAGAACTAACTACCTGACCGGCAGATAGAGAAGGCCAAAGGCACACCAAACCACACAGCAAAAACTCAGTTTGCCAGAACTGTGGCTGAGTTGAAGTGGATTTGGCCCTAAGTATATTAATTCCAGGCACCCGGTGGTCTGAGACAGAAAAGGCAAAAGTAAGCAAACTAATTGGTAAGAGGATAATCTTTTTCCCTCCTCATCCCTTTTTTGTAACAATTTCTCTCTCACAAGTGCCTCTGACTTTCTCACAGAGCAGTGGAAGGAAAAGAGGACAGCGGCTCTGGGGTGTTGCTGCTAGCATTGTTTGGCAAAAAGCATTCTTAAGTTCCAGGTGTTCTCCAGCCATATGAGGAGAGACCTTGTCTTTCTAAAACAGGAGGGCTGGGGCACTGGGTTGGCTCAGTGGGTTAAGCATTGGACTCTTGATCTCTGTTCAGATCTTAATCTCAGGGTTGGGGGTTCAAGCCCGGTGTTGGGCTCCATGCTGGATGTGGAGCCTACTTAAAAAAAAAAAAAAAGATTTAAAACAAGAAGGCTGATCTCCTTCCACTTTCCCTCTTTTTAAAACAAAACTATGAACTCGTGATAACAAGTCTTTAAGTTTGTATAAACTGACTGGCAACTTCTAGACGATAAATCTGAGGTACTGACTGCATCAGAACTTGTCTGCTAACTCGTTGAAAATGTTGAACTTGACTCCATTTGTCTTTATCTGCTTTCTTTCTGCAAAGGAGAAACAAAAGAACACAAATGTTAAATCAAATGCCAGCTATCCATTGTACTTACGTATTATTGCCTTTATTTAAAAATAGTTTGATTTTTTTTAACCTTAGATTTATTTCTCCTTTAGATAATTGTTTCTGAGACAGAAGGGCTCCCTCTAGCCACCAGCTTAAATAACACATACCCTGTGAACCAGAAAAAAATTTTCCTTAAGTGTGGGCTTATATTTATGTAGCAATAAAACTGTATTCTGAATATCAGTGACAAGACTTCTGCAGAGCTATTAAACTTCCGATTTATTGGATTGGATTTTTTTATTGTGTTTTTGGTATTATTGTCAGGAAAATATTTCTGTAGAAGACAAAAAATGGGGGATAGCCAGTGGTAGTAGGAATTTTCTTTAAAAGCAATAAACTGGAAATGTGTTATAGTATTTAAGGTAATGCTACTTACTCCCTACACTCTTTACAAATATTGAGGGGCAACCCAAGATCCAAAAACAGTTGTATCTTAAGGTCAAATTATGTGAGAACTCATAAAACTTGCTGTAGAATGTGAAGTCCTTCATGTTTGTCTAAAAAGACAAAGGTAGAAAATATTTAGACCTCATGCTTCTATTTTGAACCTGCTTATGCCACTATTTTGCCAAGAGTTATACTTTCCTCATATAGCTGTGCCTGTATATTTATGCCTTTAATATGCCTGCCTTTAAGTGTTGAAAGAAAACCGAAGATACAAACAATCCAAATCTAAATTATTTCAAATTATGTTTTAACTGTCCCAAATCAGTCGGTTTAAAAACATTTCCTGTCAAGCAGGCACCCCCCAAGAAACCAGCAGCCATGTTCCACACAACGTGGTGATGGCCATCTCCTCATTACCTCTGCTGTGCGGTCTTCTGAGAACTGGGTAGAGAGAGCAGGACTAAAGAAGAAACTTTTGAAAGGAACGGTACACAGAATAAACTAAAGTTATGATAGAATGTTCTATAAAAAAATTATTGCGGGGATGAAAGTTAATTTTTAAAGTTCTTAAAATGAAGAAAAGGAGATATCTTGAGTTAAATTTATTATAACAACTACTAGCATCTGATAGCAATTGCAGCCTTGGTAGTAAAACTTGTTTTGCCTTGTTTTGGGGTGGGGGAGAAATGGAAGTATGTATACGTAGCTCAAACTTTCAGTTGTTCTGGGAGGATTCACAGAGCACCCAGAAACCCTAGTTCTCAAGTCTCTTGCTGGAACCACCTAGAACTTGGCTCTTGTTCACCCAGAGCTCCTTAGTGCTTCACCATTTTTATTTTGTGTGCACATACCTTGCATGTGGTAATGATTATGGCATTCCCTGAAGCACAGTGGTTTTGAGATGATATACATTTCCCCCTCCCACCTCCCTGAGCAAAGATTTCTATTTCTGTATTGTATCTTTATGAATGGCAGTATACCACTTCTTGGCATGGTGTCCAACATTTTGTGGATACTCTAGATTCCAAAGGCCAATTGGACATTACCTGTGTGCTTTCGTGAAGCTAGCTGTGTTTATTAGAACATTATGAGTTTCAAGCCACTTGTAAGCCTGATTTAATAGTAAATATGTATTGTAATTATGTAGCAAAAAAATCAGAGATTGTTTAAATCTCGTTAACATTTAATGTGAAAAGTAGTAAGTATACTGCTTCCTCCTGGTTCTCTCCTACTGAATCCTGTCTATTGGATGCCGATCCCACACACTGACCAACATGCATCATGCGTCAATATTCATCTGTAGATTCTTATGTTTTTCACTGCTAAGTATAAAGAATAAGAAAATAGCTAAAATACTGGAGAGAAAAATTTAAATTTATTTGTATTTTTAAAGAACATATTTCTACTTTTTCAAAAAAAAGTCTCTGCTGGGGGAGTAAGTTTGGGTTTCCCCCACACACAAAAAAACCCACCATACACACACACACACACATATTTGTTGTTATTGTTGTTTATTTGTTTGTTTTTTCCTGTTTTCCCCTCCAAAGTGCTTACCTATATATAGCTTTGGTAACATACTGGGTCTCAATTTTCCTATGTTAGTGAGCAAACAGATTTAAGTGCAACAAAAGTGGCTAGTCGCATCATAGTCTCTGACTACAACTTGGAAGTCTTAATGGTGTTAAGAGATTTTTCATTTTTTACAACATAATTTGACCTATAATCTTCCTCTAGCATGACTGCTTACTAGTTTCTATATTGCTTATTGAGAACTTTATTGTTTATTAAACTAATAATTATTAAGTACCTGCTGTGTGCTAGAAACTGTTTTAGGGGCTGCAATACAGCCATGTCTTGCTTGGTGAAATTTTAATTTTTATGTTTGAGATGATTAAATTACAGAAATAATTAAATTTTTTTTCCAGAGGTATTAAATTCCAATAAGTAGAGAGATGCACAGGATGGTTCGAAGGATAAAGAACACAGATTTAGTTCAATCAGGGGGCTAGAGAAAGGTTCCTGGGGAAAATGACTTTTGTGTGGATCATTCTTGCCAAGTTTGTGATCAAGTATTCAAGTATTTTATTATGCATGATTTGCGCTTACTCTCTGAATTCTGTTGGTGGGGAACTATTTTTATTTTAGTTGGTTGTCAGTAGTAGGCACATACAGTTACACAAAATTTTCTGTTCTGTTGTGGAAAAGACAACCTATTTGTTGCATAATTCTAACTTATTTAAATTCACAGCCCCTAGGGACTGAACCTGGCTCACAACCAAAGGGTTCTGCTTCTTGTCTAGAGCCAGGACCATTATTCATAAAACACCACAGTGTTTAATTTCTTAATCTGTCAATTTGTAACAGATTTTTGAAGAAGAAAAATCATAATTCTTTCTCTTTTGGGGTGACCCCTTTGGGATTCAGAGAAGCTGCACATTCCTGACTCAAAACAATAGCAAACCATATCTAAGCTCACACAGTTCTCTTTGAGAGGTATGATTATGTTTAGATCAGGAAACGCCAGATTTCTTCAGGATCTTATAGTTATTCTCAAATTGGTGAGAACGTCTCTCATTTAGCTAATTTTGAATTGTCAGCTTTAAAGAAAGGTCATATGTTCTAATTTGTATTTGAAATCCCTTTAAAATAATTGTGTATTTGACATAGAAGACACTTAACTTGGAATTCTCTCTTACTTTTCATCCAGCAAAGCCTAACATAATGAATTTTTAAATATGACAGAAAAAATGTCAAATGGATTGGGGTTTTGACTTTCCATTCATTAATAACCAGCCAAAAATACTTTAAAATTTTTTTAAAACTAATTGTTTTGAGTATGGTTAACACACAGTGTTGTACTGGTCCAGTCAGACATACTTTACTTTGAACACACATATCAAAGTAAGCTGAATATGTACTTTTGGAACTTGGAAACAATTAAATACATTTTAAAATGGTGACCTGCAGCAAGGAAAACTAGACTTAGAATGTTTGAAAATTACTTTATACCTCTTTAAAATTGAATTCATTTTGCAATTTATGAATCACTATTTGTGACAATACAAAGGTGTTTTTATTCATATGATTTAAAGGTTATTTTCTAATTATATGTCTAAAAGTTCCAAAAATGAACTTAAGCAAATTCTGTCATAGCATGGTGAGAAAGCTATTGCTTAGTTAAGTAAAATTGCATATTTTCACAGTTACTTTCAGGAGAGTTTGCAAACTCAATGCAAAGATAATTTATTTTTATTAGTATTATTGTCATCATCATGGTTAGAAGCAGGGTCTACCAATGTGGAAAATTTCCCCAAGTATGAAATTTTTCTGAACTCAAAAACAGAAACCATACCGTTTTGCCTAAAGCAGAAAATTACCAAACATTATTCTTTGTTGCATGGAAGAGGTAACCTGGGGGCACTATAATTTTATAAATTTGGGTCTGTGGGGTTGGTAGTGAATAGGGACATGAGGTGCCCGAGTGCAGTAGACATAGCCAGAAGGGTAGCACTTGCACATTTCCTTTCCTGATTAGAACAAACAACAAACAGCTAAGATACATCAGAAAGTATGTATGGTGTTGCTCATAAAGACAGAGCCCTGTTTTAAGCGGCTACTTTGCAATGGGAACACTAGAATGCCCCAGAACATGGGGCATCTGATGAGTCTACTTTCCAACACATTTTAATGGGATTGGACTTAGTGATTGCAGTAAAAAAGTTTAAAATTAATTGTAACAATTTCTAGTGGATGTTTAGTTTAGACTGTGTAGGATTCTTTATGATAGAACTGGTATTTCCCTAGTTTAAGGCTGACTGGTTACATGTCTTAGTCTCCCTTGTTATCAGTTGCCAGTTCTGTCTGTCTTAGTCAGTGATCAAACTAATCAATGGCATGTCTCAGAAAGCTCTAGCAAGTATTTATTTCTAGAAAGAGAGAGTCCACAAGTGGGGTGAGACACTATCAGCTGGGCTGAGGCCTAACAAGACCATGACATAGTAAAATGGAGGTAGAAGACATGGAAAGTACATGATGCAAGGAAATTGCAAATCTCAAAAGCACCAATCAAATATACATTTAACTGTGATCTCATCAGCTTAGAAGGCAAAGGCTTGTGTCTTGATGACGGCAGCCTATGACAGAGTTTATAAAGAAAATAGTAAAGCCCCCAAATTGTCCTCAGCCAGGTTAAGTTGTGGAAATCAGATGAGAAATGATTACAGAGTGGAATCCTTTTTTAAGAAAATGGGCCATTTTGTAGCAACAGAAGAGATATCTCTTGAATTGTGAAGTTTGGGCAAATATCCTAGTCCATCCTCTATCCTTATGGGAACCACTCAACCACAATTCTGGGAAGTCTAATTTATTAAAAAAAAAAGGGGGGGGTAAGAGAAAGGAATACATTTGGCATCCTACTAAGATACTATATAAGAAAAGGAGAAAATGATCAACATAAATTTCCTACAGGTAATCAAAACTCATCAGAAATATGTGCCATTAAATGGATGAAAATCATAAGCCAACATTACATTTGGGATTTAATCAGAAAATCAGAGCTACTATGAGTAACATATAATAAGGGTTAGACCTTATGCAGTTTAAGGGTTAGACCTTATGCAGTTTTGGGAATTGCCTCTGTATCTAGTGTTGATCCTGAAGTCTCTTTAAGTCAGGCAGGACGACAGTGGAGAAGAAGACCCTGATGTGGAGGAGAGTAGGGACAATTTGCAACTTGCATCTGTCTTTGACCATCTCCATCTTTGAATGTGTTCATTCTTACTGTTTGATTTGTTCATCAATGACATGAGAATCTTCTTTCCTTAATCAGATAATAATTTTTGATTACTAGGATATCATTTCTCTATTTTCTTATGCTATTTACAATGTAAAAGCTATAGGCACAACACAATTTTAAATTTAGTTTGTGTTATTAACATTATTCCATCACTCTCTAAGTCCAAACAATCAGCAAAACAGTAAAGTGCTGATTTCAGCATTTTCCCATTTCTGTGGTGTAGATTCTCCCTTCATGGTCAATTTCAGGGTACCAAAATGCCATCATTGAACAGAAAATTGGAAAGAGATAGAATGAATCATTATATACTATTTCCACCATACACATAAGGTAGACATAAATAACCTCAAAAGCATAGATAATAGTAATATGCAGTAAAATAATTAGGAGGAAAGAGATTGTAGTATTTATTATTTTGTGGTTAATTTGTGTATATAATTATAAGTTTATGTAATTTAAAGTACCTGCATTTAACAACTGGCTCATAAAATTCCTGGAAATTAGTAATCAGCTCTTATCAGCCAGTTTGAGCCACCTCCAGTAAATTGTACACATAGCATTTGTGTTCTTCACTGTGTGTAAATTAAACCTCAAAAAGATATTAACAAAATGAAACTTACTAATTAGTCAGTTTGTTTTTAAGAATGCTATGGGTTAGCAATTTTGAAATTAATTATTGTATATTCTGGGCTTGAGGAAAATGTGTAAATATATTGATGATAATGAGAGGCAGTTTTCTCACTCATGAAGAAGGAAGTTAAAAACATCAAAATAGGAGAAACTAGACTATGTCTTGTGCTGTTGGATTGGAGTAGGAGGTATTTATTTAGATATATACACAAATAAATATACATACATACGTTTATATGTGAAAGTATACATTTATATGTATAAAGATTTAGATAAATATGTCTGTGTACTTAATATATATATGCACATATGTGTGTGCATATGTATGTATATGGATAAATATACATATACACTTATCTCTGTTGGGACAGCCTAGAATCAAAGATATGCCAGTCAGTCAGTACATCTATTGTCCATGAGTGCTTGTTTCTAAATACCATTCATCATTAAAAGGAATCAGGGCTTCCTGGAGAAATGTCTGATTCCAATAGTGGGGAAGGAAAAGAGCAAGATGAACCTGAGAAAACATTTAGCATCACAAACTAAGGAAATGCACAAAGAATCAAGAGCATATATTAAAAGGACACAGGAGCTAAATAAGGGTAATGGATTGTAACCCATTGAATATAATTCGAATCTATAAATGCATTCTGATAATAAATGAATACAGGAGAAAGGAAAGTTTATCCGTTCTGTAGAATCCTAACTAATATAAAAGGAATAATGGATTTAAAAATTTTAAAATGGATGATAAAAAGTCAATTAAAATTTGATAATGAATAGGAAATTTGTAAATTCTCAAGATCTATCACCCAAGTTACTTTTTAATTAAATAAAAAGCAGTATCTATATAATGGAGAGGTGTGGTAAACTTTACCTTAACCGAGTAATCGATGTTAATCTCACCAAAATCAGAAAGAAATAGCATGTGCATTCTAATTTGATATACTGAGAAGTAACACCATTTTATCAATGGTATTTCTGCCAAAAATACATAGCCTGAATCTATTCTTCAGGAAATTTAGAATCAATATATGGAATTTCTCAAAACAGTGAGCTGGGATCTCAAAAAGATGGGATTTCAACAAAACAATACCTGTCTGTCAAAACTGTCAAGATCAGGAAAAACAAAGAATTTCAGAATAACTTCCTGATTAAAGGAGATTAAAAAGACATGGCATGACTAAGTTGGATTTATCCCAAGAATGCAAGAATGTTTCAATATTCAAAATCCAATCAATGTGGTTCACTAAATCAACTAAAAAAGAAGACCCATATCATTAATAAGTGCAGGGAAAATAATTTCAAGGATTCAATATCCATTCATGTTGAAAATTCTCAACTAACCGAAGGAATTTTATTCAACTTGATAAAGAGATTTTTTTTTTTTTTTACAAAAAAACCCCTTATAGTTAATATGTACTTAATGGTGAACGATAATGTTTTCCTTCTAAGATCAAGAACAAGGGAAGGTGTTTGATATTGTCATTTAATTACCATTATATGGGGGATATCAACCAGTGCAATAAGGAAAGAAAAATAAACAAGAAAAGAAAAATAGGGGTGCCTGGGTGGCTCATATGCCTTTAAGCATATGCCTTTGGCTCAGGTCATGATCTCCAGGTCCTGGGATTGAGCCCCACATTGGGCTCTCAGGTGAGTGGGGAGTCTGCTGCTTCCTTTCTCTCTGCCTCTCCCCCTGCTTGTGCTCTCTTTTTCTCTTTCTGAAATGAATAAATAAAATCTTTAAAAAAAAAAAAAGAAAAGAAAAATAAATAAGCATACATATTGGATAGGAAGAAATAAAAATGTCTCTGTTCACAGATGACATGATTGTTTATGTAGAAATTCAAATCATCGGGGCGCCTGGGTGGCACAGTTGTTAAGCGTCTGCCTTTGGCTCAGGGCGTGATCCCGGCGTTCTGGGATCAAGCCCCACATCAGGCTCCTCTGCTATGAGCCTGCTTCTTCCTCTCCCACTCCCCCTGCTTGTGTTCCCTCTCTCACTGGCTGTCTCTGTCAAATAAATAAATAAAATCTTTAAAAAAAAAAAAAAGAAAAGAAAAGAAATTCAAATCATCTACAGAAGAGCTCCCAGAACTAATAACTGAAATTTTCAAGGTAAAAAGGTACAGTCAGTATAACAAAATCAATTGTATTTATGTATACTACAAATGAAAATTTGGAACTTTCTATAAAGAGAAACAATACCATTATAATACCATAAAATATGAAATGCTGGTGGATAAGTATACCAAAATATGTTCAATGCTTACATGTTATAAACCACAAAAGAACCTCTGAGCAAAGAGAGATATATATCATATTTATAGATTGTCAAATAAGCACATGAAAGATGCTCACAGTCATTAGTCAACAAGGAAATGAAAATTAAAGCCATGATGCAATACCACTACAGATCTACTAAAACGGCTATAATGATAATTTTAAGAATAACAATACAAAATGCAGGCAAGGTTGTGGTGCCACTGCAGTGCTCACACATTACTTGTGGGAATGCAAAAAACCCAAGTACTTTGGATGAATCTTTGACAGTTTCATATGAAGATAAACATATACTGACCGCATGATCCACAAATCTCATGCCTGAATGTTTAGAAGAGAAATGAAAACACATATTCACCTAAAGCATTATTCATAATAGCCACAAATTAGAAACAACCCAAATGTCCTCAATTTGGTGAATGAGAAAACCAACTGAGGCATATCTATACAACAGAATACTACTCTGAAAAAACAAAGAAATGAAATATTGATGCTTTACAACAATATGGAGGAATCTCAAATGCCCTGAACTAAGTTTAAAAAGTCAGGCACAAAAAATTACAAAATGCATGGTTCGATTGATACGAAATTTGAAAAGTGACAAAACCACAGAGAGTGGATTCAAATTAGAGATAGTGAGAGGCTGGAGTTGGGGAAGAAATTGTATACAAAATGGTGTGAGGAGCATATTGGCATGCCAGAAATATATGTCTAAATTTTGTGGCTGTTAAGCAACTGTGTATGTTTGTCAAAATTCATAAAGCTGGACATTTGAAATGGGTGAATTTTACATCAAAAACTTTACTTTAAAATAAAAGATATGACAACTAAAGACAAGGGATGATAAATTTGTTATTGGATTTGGACAAGGGAATAATGAGGTATGAGAGACATTATCAGGACAATTGACAAGATTTGAATATGCTCTACTGGTTAGAAAATGTTATCATAATTATATTAAAGCTCCTAATGTTGATTATATTACTATGGTCATATAAGAAAATGTCCTTGTTCTCAGGAATTGTGTACTTAAGTATTTGTTTTCAAAGGAACCTGGTATCTCCAACCATATATGTTAGTTTATAGGTATATATGCATTTATCCATAAATGTGTAACCCTATACAGTATACATACATATGTATGTATGCACACACACACACACACACACACACACATATACACATACACACAAGATAGAGAATAGAGGAGAGGAAAGGTGGAGGAGAGGAGATGAATAGTAAAGGCAATTGGGTTAAAATGTAAACATAGTGAGTTGGGTAAAAGGCATATTGGACTTTCTTATGCTATTCTTGCGACTTTTAGGTATTTCAAATACAAAGATATACTTTAAAAAAAATTAAATGCATAATATTTTGGGGAAAGAACTAAAACTGACATTATTCATAGACTACTTGATATTTTTTACATGAAATTCCAAATGTATCTACAGAAAAGGTGTAAGTATTAATAAATTAATTTTTCAAGTTTAAGGTATATAATTATAATATTCCAAAGTCAATGTTAGAAGCATATAAAAATTCAAAATTTTAAAATGGTGCAATGAAAAATGAATTAAGAAACATCCACTATCTTGGAATACATCTGAAGAAATATGTGCTAGGTGTACACTGTGGACTATAAAATATTATTGAGGCAAATTAAAGAATACAAAAATAATTGGAGAGGTATAACATAATTGTGGATTAGAAGATTTAGTATTGTAAAGACTTTCACCAATTTGCCCAAAAATCCATCCATAAATTCAGAGGTATCCCATACAATTTCAGTAAGATTTTCTTTTGATGGGCAGACAGAGAGGGATATTTTCTAAAATATGTGTAGAAATTCAAAAACGAAGACATATAAGTCAATCATGTGCAAGAAAAACAAGTGGAAAACTTACGTTAGCATTTACAGTAGGATTTATTATAAGTCTACTTTAATCATGGCAATATTTGATTGGAAAAGGATACACAAATAGATGAGTAGACCAGAACACAGACCTCATATACAGAGTCATAAATGCATGAATATTTGATTTTGGAAAATGGGTAAATAATTGTACTGTAGTCACACAGTGGACTGCTATGTAACAATGAGAATGAATAATCTTAGGTACCTGGAAAATATGTGGAATCTCATAAGCAAGGAGAGCAAATGAAGTGACTGCAAAAAAAGTGAGACAGAAAGACTATATGCCATCTGATTCCATTAACAAAAAGTAAAACATTTCTTAAAGCAGAAATATCCTGTCCTGATAGGACTGTGGAAAATGGGTACTCCCAGGCAGTGTGCTGTGACAGAAAAGGGATACAGAAGGGATTTGGGGTCCTGAAAATGTTTATTAGCCTAGATGCTGGTTATATGGGTGTGTTGATTAAAATGTATCAAACAGTATACTTGTGATAAATGCATTTATCTGCATAACTGCCATAGTTCAATAAATTTTAAGTTAAAAAATAAGCTTTGAAAAAATATGAGAAAATTAGAGTAAGAATTAGAATTAAATAAGGTTCTTTTTCTTCCTTAGACTAAGGTTGGGAGAGGATGTGTAGTTGGTAGAGGGAAGAGAGAGAAGGAGCTACAATTTGTTAGTCTTTATGCATTTATCTTTTTTTACCCCATACAGGGTGAAGTAACCTAAAGTTTAAGAGTGTTTTGAGTGCCTTTACTTACATGGAAAGGTGGTCAGAATTCACTGCACAAACGTTTTCAAGGGATGCCTTTGATATTCTCTGTTGTAACATACAGGATAAACCCTAGTGAAGCACTTTGAAGGCTACTAAAAGTTGGGCTCACTGCTGGAACACTTAACTTCTGTGACCTTTACTGAAGGCGTGCCAGGAACTCTGCAGAGCACTGTGTTGTTTCCTGAAAGAAACTGTCACATGGGATTAGAAATTCAGTCAGAAATTTGACTTTGCCCATAGGTTCTGGTGTGACTTGATTAAACCAGAGAATTTTCTTATAAAAAAAAAATTCTTACTTTTTGATACTGGTAAATTATTTGTGTAAAAACTAAAAATCAAAATATTAAAAAGTCTGTTTTCTAATTTCTTTTTTTTTTCCAAAACAGAGAAGTTCAGTTATATAAAATTCTAGATATTAGTTGCCCATTTTAACCTATTTGTAATTGATGTAAACTCCCAGCATACCAAGATATCTACAACACTTTGACACATTTTCTATATTTAATGTATTTTTAAATTTTGGATTAATTCGTTCAGATGAAAATATTTTTTAAAACTGAGTAATATAATTTTAAAGGCTCCAACACATCAAAATTTAAGTCTTTTAGCCCTTTAAGTTTAATGTAATTTTAAATGTATTTTAAAATGCATAACGTGTTGGATGCCCGGGTGTTTCAATCAGTTGAGCGACTGACTCTTGATTTTGGCTCAGGTCACGATTTCAGGGTCATGATCTCAAGAGTCGTGGCCCCAGGGTGGTGAGATCAAGCCCTGTTTAGGGCTCTGCCCTGAGCATTGGGACTACTTAAGATTCTTTTTCTCCCTCCACACCTCCTCCCCGCTCGTGCTCTTTCTCTCTCTTTCTCTCTCTCTAAAAAAAGGCAAAACAAAACAAAACTGCATAACATGTCAACTCAGGAGAAGTCAAGCTCTTG
The DNA here is from genome assembly GCF_002007445.2 of Ailuropoda melanoleuca. NCBI lineage: Eukaryota > Metazoa > Chordata > Mammalia > Carnivora > Ursidae > Ailuropoda > Ailuropoda melanoleuca. Next base: position 158,033,273 of record NC_048218.1, read on the forward strand.
TTTCTTCAACTTGGACAGGTCCATTGTGCAGATAACAGTAATAGTAATAATTGCAGCTAGTATTTTTCTACCTCTTACATGTTAGACACCTGGTTAAATCCTTTATAGAATTTAATCTACCCATTACTGAGACAACTCTGGTAATGACTGAGGCTTATAATGGGTATTGCCACTAATATATTCTCTGTTTAATATGCAGTGTAATGTAATGCAATAAATAACATTATATATGTGTATATACATATATGTATTTTATATTATAAATATGTATATATGTTATACATTAAAAGCATTGTTTATGTTGTTTCAAGTCATAGAGAATTTTTAAAAGTTTGATTATATTTTGGGCCATAGATAGTACACCAAAGTGTACAGGTTTTACAGACCTCTTTATCTGATCAAGAACATTAAATGAAGTAAAAATGAAATTATGAATAACAACAGCTAGATCCCTCTCAATCACTTAAAAATCTTAAAAAAAAAAAAGCACCTCTCTCTTCCATAATTTTTAGGACAAATTGTAAACCAGGTGAGTCACGTTTTGGAAATTATAGTATTTCAAGGACACAGAAACTATTAGAAGAGCGCTCATCAGAGTTAAAATCTTAAATATAAATCATTTTCTCTTTAAATAGGAAAAATGGAAATAAACATTTAACTCAAGCAGATAGAATAGGAACAGCATGACAAAACAGAGCAAGTGGGAAGAGGATTAATAAAGCTAAAGGGGAAATTAATTAACTACAAGTTACAAAACACTGGAATAGCTAATTATTTAGAAGAACCAGGCTAATGAGGTAAAAAAGAGAAATGACAGAATTCAGATTCAAAGAGATTTTTAAAAATATCTGAAAATACCATGTAATGTGAACACAAATAGTGAATTTGGTAATTACAATGAAATGCATGATTTTTAAAAATATATATATTATATTACATTTACAAACTATTAACAGTTTAGGCAATTTAATATCACCCCTAATTTTAATAGTACCCTAGAATTTATAAGTAATGCAATAACGTGTAAAAAAAGAGGCATAAATACTGAAAAAGAGTGCACAAAATTATTGTATTAACATATGATTGCCTTCCTGGATGATTTAAGCAAATAAGCTGAAAATCTGTAAGAACTAATAAGAGAGTTATGTAGAAGTCTAGTTAACAAGATACAATTCAAAGTAATAATAACAATATAAAATAACTGGAGATGATTTTTCCAAGAAATGTATAGGACCTATATGAAGAAATTCTAGGAAGACTAGAATAAATAAAAAGATTTGCTGATTGACAAATTTTTACCAAGTACAGATCTCAGCCTCCTCTTAAAATTGATCTGCATATTTAATTCAGTCCCAGTAAAAGCATCAGGGTGAGGGTGAGATTTTGAAAAGGTGGTAGGGAGGGATGCCTGGGTGGCACAGTCGTTAAGCGTCTGGCTTCGGCTCAGGGTGTGATCCCAGCGTTCTGGGATCGAGCCCCACATCAGGCTCTTCTGCTGGGAGCCTGCCTCTTCCTCTCCCACTACCCCTGCTTGTGTTCCCTTTCTCGCTGGCTGTCTCTGTCAAATAAATAAATAAAATCTTTTTTTAAAAAAATGAAAAGGTGGTAGGGAATCATACCAGAGGTAAATTAGATGGCTAGCAAGAGATCGAGTGCAAGCCAGGCGTTGTAAGACGTCCCAGCGGAAGCTGAGTGACATGTAAGCTTACTGTCACCAGATACCAGTAGGTGCTTGACATGAACTGAGCATCTCTTATAGGAGATGGTGTTTCTTACTCGTGAAAGGCAGGGAATAGAATGGAAAGAGACAAAGATAAATATGAAGCCATTTCTCTCTCCAGGAGCTCTCTGTATTATGCTAGAGACAATTTTAACAACTAATTAAAATACCTTTTAGTGATTATTATAACAAGACAGAAAGGACCACACTAATATTTGAATGGGGTCTTTCACGGACACTTTTCAGCAGTGCAGTTAAAAGAGTGGGAAAATCCTGGAAGATAAATTCACATATACAAAGAAGCAGAGTGTGGGAAAACGTGCTTGGAATTAGCTTTTTTGTAGCTGGAGTTCATTATGTGAATAAGGAGAGCCAAGGCTGGAAATCCAGATGAAGTGTCTTGCATGAAAGATTGTGTACATCTTAAATCTATGTACATATAGATGTGGGAGTTCATATTTACACACGACGTATGAACAGAAACTGAAGGTGCACAGTATTGTTTATGCAGCAGCAACTTATCTTGTAGCAACCTTTTTGTTTTTTAAAGATTTATTTTAGAGAGAGAGTGTGTCTGTGTGTGCACGCACCCACGCGCAAAGGGGGGAGGGGCAGAAGGAGAGGGAGAGAATCTCAAGCTGACTCCCCTCTGAGTGTGGAGCCCGGTGCAGGCTCAGTCTCAGGACCCGGAGATCACAGCCTGAACCGAAACCAAGAGTCGGCCGCTTAACCGACTGCACCAGCCAGGCGCCCCTCTTGTACGAACCTTTAACAAAATTGTCACTGTGACATGGATAAATATGGACGTCATTTCACCAAGAGATTTTGAGGCCGCATGGAAAAGTATAGTACATGTTAACTGAGTTTGGATTAACAATGATGGTTGTGTTTCTTAGATTTCATACATGAAATAAAAGGAAAGGTAAATTGCATTCATCTATTAATTTTTAAAGTGAGGCTTTAATCTTAAATCATTTTGTTGGTGTCCTTATTAAAACTGGACGTATTAAAAATCATAGTAGTTCTAATACATGTCTTTAAACGAGTGCACAGCAGTACTGGAGTTTTCTTCTAAAAATATCAACTAACAGGAGCAGAGGTGCCTAAAACTTTTGCCCTTCAAATGTCTCTTAATGGACATAAATGGGAGAAAAATTACTTTAATGTGAACAGAGATGCCTTTGGCCTGTCCTGGAAATAAATCACACTGAATGCAAATTAATTTTCTAAGATACATCTTATTTATGCTTTTATTATTTATCAGACAGTTAACATCAGGGAATTTCTGAATAATAAAATAATTCTCAAAATAAGTGAGAAGAATTTCTTTCACTTGATTATTAATTATGGAAACTAACCTCGACTCTTTGGACTCACTGCTGCACTGCTCGGATTGAGAAGTACAAAGTGAAGACCCTGCTGTGTGGGTAAACTGATGACTCACTTTTAATATCAGGTTGAGCCAGGAACTCAAACTCTGCCAAGTTGGCTCCACAGGGAGTCCCATTTCAGCCCACTCACATTTCCTAATAACAGCACTCTTTTTCAACAGTGCTGAAATAAACTGATCTCCTCTTTGGCATTTTGATTTGTAAATGAAGGTAGCATGTAAAATACTGAATTGCAGTGATTTCTAGGATAGAGTTTTAACGCAGCAAGTTAAAAGGACACCTATATTATGGCAATGGCAGGCAATGGTGTCCTAATGAAAATGAGCAAAGATACACTTTCAGGATACTTTTTGGTCCCCTTTTATTCCACCTGCAGAATGAGAAAAATAACTTTGTTGTTACCTATAATATTGAAGATGGTAGTAGGAAGAAGGGACATTTATTAATTTATGCTTATAAAAATAGGAGTTTGAAAGAGGTTTAATTTATAAACTTGAGGCCAAAGAAGCTTCATGTGATGTAGGCCATGCATTTCTGTGTTTTGACACTGGGATTTAAGCTATCACGCTAGTTAGGATTTTTATGACTCCTTTAGACATGTTTATTTGAAATCTCTCTGGCTTTGCCTGGTGAACTCTAGACATGCAAAAGTACCCTGAGGGCACACACTCACCTCTGGCAGATTTGTTTCCCCTTTTTCTCCTTTTAGAACTCTGGCTCTACCACTATTGCCACCCAGATCAAAAGCCTCATGTTTATTGTCCCCGCCACATGGTGGAAATATATCTCTGGGAAAGCCTTGCGTAGGTTTCCTGCCTGAAAAGACAAAATACTTTCTGTTCAGACACAAAGATTGTCCTTAAAGAGGCTTGTGTTTGCAAATGAAGCTGCCGGCTGCACTGATGGCAAATCCAGCAACATTTTGAGATGGTAACAAATCACTGCTTTGGTTTTGTTTCTTTCACGTTCCCTTCCCTCCCCTCTCCGCGGCACCGGCACTTTGTAAAAGTCATTCTAACTACTTCAGTGCATACTGTTCTTCCTGAGACGGAAAGAGGCAGTTGGGTGTGCAAAGGACTGGTCATTTGAAATGCTTTCACGGAGCTTTGAAAGGTGAGCCACAGATCAATCACACTTGCTAAGTTATGAGCGTGGTGCCGTCATGATACTGCAGGTGTACACTCAGGGAATTAAATCAACAATCCTTTAATTGAACAGATCCCAGAGTAGTGCCAGCACCAAGCAACCCGGTCTTACTCAACAGCAGGATTTCAGTTACCAAGGTAAAAAAATGGGGGGGGGGGAAACCAGACATATCAGGGATCTAGGCAGCTGCCTGTAGTTCTGCTCTATTAGCAGACTTGTTGGTTTTTTCTTTTTTTTTGTTGTTGTTTTAAATTTTTATTCCAGTATAGATAACATACAGTGTTATATTAATTTCAAGTGGACAATATGGTGGTTCAACAATTCTATACATTACACAATGCTCATCATTAAGTGTACTCTTTAGGGATGCCTGGGTGGCTCAGTTGTTAAGCGTCTGCCTTCGGGCCGGGGTGTGATCCCAGGGTCCTGGGATCCAGACCCGCATCGGGCTCCCTGCTCCGCTGGGAGCCTGCTTCTTCCTCTCCCACTCCCCCTCCTTGTGTTCCCTCCCTCGCTGGCTGTGTCTCTCCTGTCAAATAAATAAATAAAATCTTAAAAAAAAAATAAGTATAGTCTTTAATCCCCATCACCTATTTCACGCATTCCGCACCCGCTTCCCCTCTGGTAACCATCAGTTTATTCTCTGTAGTTAAGAGTCTGTTTCTTGGTCTGTGTCTCTTTTTCTTTATTTCTTTGCTCATTTGCATTGTTTCACAAATTCCACATATGAGTGAAATCATATGGTGTTTGTCTTTCTCTGACTTACTTATTTAGCTTCACATTATACTCTCTAGCTCGATCCATTTTGTGGCAAATGGCAACGTGTCATTCTTTTTTGTGGCTGAATACCACATCTTCTTTATCCATTCATCAATCAATGGATACTTGGGCTCTTTCCATAATTTGGCCATTGTAACTAATGCTGCAATAAACATCGGGGTGCATGTATCCCTTTGAATTAGTGTTTTTGTATTTTGGGGTATATACTCAGTAGTGCAATTACTGGATCCCAGGTAGTTCTATTTTTAACTTTTTGAGGAACCTCCATGCTATTTTCCACAGTGACTGTACCAGTTTGCATTCCTACCACCAGTGCCAGAAGGTCGCTTTTTTCCACATCCTTAAAGTGTTGACTTTTTCTAATTAGAAATTTTATTTTGTGACCTAAACTCATGAAGAGTCCCCTATTCTGCTTTGTAGAGAACAATGTTAGAAAGAAGAAGAGAAGGGAGGGAAGGGGAAACAAAAAGAGAAGGAGAAGGAGGATGATGATGAGGAGAAGTAAGACAAAAGTAGAAGCAAAAGTAAATAAGGGGTGCCTGGATGGCTCAATCCATTGAGCAGCCAACTCTTGATTTCAGCTCAGGTCATGATCTCAGGGTGGTCAGATCAAGCCCTGCATCAGGCTCTGTGCTCAGCAGGAGTCTGCTTGAGATTCTTTCCCTCTCCCTCTGCCCCTACCCCTACTTGTATGCTCTCTCTCTCCCTAAAATAACTAAATCTTTTTTAAACAGTGAATAAAACCACCCATGCAATATGAAAGAATCTTTGTATCAAGAGATATACATTCAAATATAACTTAGAACATGACAATATCAATTATATCAATAAATGTATATGGATTAACACATCTATTAAAAGACAAAGAGTCTTGGTTGTCCAAAATCAGCATTTAACATTATCCTTATATGAGAGACACACATAAAACAGCGATTAAATAGATTTAAAATGAGAGAATGATAACACCTTAGGCAAATATAAATGAAATGAAGTAGGGCTCATTAGGTTGATAACTGATTGCTTAGAATTTTGTGTAATCTAAAAAGCAAAACAGATGAATAAACAAACAGCAGAATCAGACCTAAAAATACAGAGAACAAACTGATGGTTGCCAAAGGGAAGTGGGGTGGGGGAAAGGACAAAATGGGTGAGGGGGAGTGGAAAATTCATGCTTCCAGATGTGGAATGAATAAGTCACAGAAATAAAAGGCACAGCATAGGGAATATAGTGAATGATCTGTTTTCCATAGTGGCTGCCCAATGGTGTTCCCAACAAGGGTTCCACTTTTTCCTCACCTTCACCAACACTTGTGATCTCTTGCCTTTTGATGACAGTCATCCTAAGAGGTGTGAAGAGCTAGCTCATTGTGGTTTTTGATTTGCATTTCCCTGATGATTAGTGAATTTGAGCACTTTTTCATATACCTATCAGCTTTGTATGTCTTTCTTTGGAAAAATGTCTATTCAGGTTCTTTGCCCATTTTGAAATCAGGTTATTTGGCTTATTTGTTTGTTTGCTATTGCATCATATAAGTTCCTTATATATTTTGGAGATTAAACCCTTATCAGATATATGGTTTGCAAATATTTTCTCACATTCCGTGGGTTGTCTTTTCACTTTGAGGATTACTTCCTTTGCTGCACAGAAGCTTTTCAGTTTGATGTGGTCCCATTTATTTATTTTTATTTTTGTTGACTTTACTTTTGATGTCATATCCAAAAGATCGTTGCCAAGACCCAATGTGAATGAGTTTTCTCCTTAGAGTTATTAATCCATAGTAAGTACGTTTGACTTTATGATATAAGGCTCCAATTTTATCTTTTGCATATGTGTATCCAGTTTTCTCAGCATTTATTGAAGAGGCTATCCTTTCCCATTGTGTATTATTGGTGCCTTTGTCAAAAATTAGTTGACTGTATATGCATGGGCATAATTTGGGGCTCTCTATTGTGTGCATTGATGTGTGTGCCTTTTTTTAAATGACAATACCATACTGTTTTGATTACTGTAACTTTTTAAATGTATTTTGAAATCAGGAAGTGTGATCCCTTCAGCTTTGTTGTTCTTTTTCAAGATTGCTTTGACTATTCGAGGTCTTTTGTCATTACACATGAATTTTAGCATTTTTTTTCTTTCTGTGAAAAATGCCATTGCAATTTGGGGAGGGGTTGCATTGAATCTGTAGATTGCTTTGGGTAGTATGCACATTTTAATATTAATTCTTCCAATTCATGAACAAGAGATATTTTTCTATTTCTATCTTCTTTAGTCTTTCATCCACGTATTTCAGTTTTACATATGTAAATTTAGAATATCCTCTAGGTAGCAACACAAATCATAAAAAAAAGAATGAACTTTTTAATAAGTCCTGCTAGAATAAATGAGCAGCCTAGTAGAGAATGACAAAATTGGATTTATTTTTTTATATCATATGTCAAGGTCAATGCAATGTGGATCAGAAATTTAAATTTAAGAAACAGAACTATACAAGTGTTGGAAAATAAAGCATAAGTGAATTCCCCTATATTTTGGGTGTGGGGAGAACTTTCCTATCACTAAAATTCATCAATATAAAGGGAAAATGTGATATATTGGAATACATAAAAGGATTTTAAATGTGTCATAGAAAAATAAGACAGTAAGTATAGTAAAATACAAATGTCAAACAGTTGAAAATATTTTCAAATAAAGTTGTGGGCTCTTAAGTTTCTTATTACTGATGTAACAAATCATTGCAAAATTAATGGCTTAAAACAACATAAATGTATTATCTTACCGTTCTGGAGGTCAGAAATCTAAAATGATCTTCGCTGAAGGGCTTCATTTCTTCAGGATGCCATAGGAAGGGAATCCATCCCCTTATCTTTTCCAGATTCTAGAAGCTGCTTGCATTCCTTGGTTCATGACCCTTTCCTTTATCTTCACAGGCAGCAGCATAGCCTTTCCTTAAGCATTTTCAATTTGTAGAACCATGTCTATTACAATAGCTTCTGGCCATTTTTATAAAAAATAAATACAATGACCTATATTTCTAAATAAACAAAATTTTTAAAGTTCTTAAAGCTTTGTTTACAAATGAAGCATGATGTTTGGAAATATAGCATGGACTTTTTGGTGGTATGTTCTACCTTGTGTCTACACAGCCTGGATTAGGACTAGAAATTAGGGGAAAAAGAAGGCCCTACATTCAGTTATAGAATAATTTATCTGTCCACTTTATTTCAATCACAACTTATACTTTGAATTCTTGGAAGGAAATGTGCTAGCCAAATTTTGTCTTGGTCTCTTTATGGGTAGAAGTACTGAGTATTTTGAATGATGCTACTGTATTCATGGTTGTAAGTCTGTACTGAGGAATGTACCTTATAGAGCTTATCATTGTAAATGTAAATATAATTTTATAAAGAACACAGTAAATTCAATTTCCTTATTCTCTTGTTTAGTCCCTTAGTTTGGTTTGGCCAATGAGAATCTTTCTACCTTGCTCCCTTAGATCCTCTTTTTCTTTTCATCGTCCTCATTTTGCACAATTCAGTGACTGTCCCAGTTCTTGTTGAAATCATAATTTTAATTTCTTATTAGCCACAGAGCAGTCAATTACTTTTTGTAAAGTAGGTCAAGGTAAGACATACGTCAACTAGAATATTCATAATTCAATTGCTTTCACCATTGGTATTGCTCTAAAAAACTGCCCTTGCAAATGACCACGTGTGCAAGAAGTGTGGTGCTCTTGAGTGCATGCTATGCAAAAGCCTTTCCTCTCTGAACTTTCTCTTTGCACTGAGTAGTAATGCTGAGACTCATAACATGGGCCATCTTGACTTTTATTTTTTTGCAAAAAAAAAAGTGGATAAAATATATTGAGTACTTTTTGAAAAGATTTCTCCATTGTTTAGAAGTTTTTGATTCTTTACGGCTTTCAAATGCCTCTGTTAGTCAACTGCTTAGGGTTTTACATATAAGGCTTTGCAATACCAACCTTGTATGGGTGCCAAAGAACTGATTAAAGTATGATTATATATATACACATATTGGAAATTCCTTTTGCTAGTGAAGTATTCTCCCAAACCTTAGTGATTTGGAACAAGTGTTTTTGAGAGTTCAAATTTAAGATCAACACGTAACTGATCAGAGTATAATGTGCAAAATCAAATTAGAAATAGAGTAAAACTCGGCCTCTAAGACTTTGCTGTTGCATAATTTAATAAACTTATCTAAAGAAGAGTTTCTTTGGAGGAGGGTACATTTGGGTGAGTGGTTTTTAGCTATGAACTAAAAAGTACTAGGCATACAGACAGATGAAAGGTCTTCAAGGCAGAAATCCCAGGGGAGAAAGGAGTCTTTGCAAATGGGTTTTATGCATTCTATACTCCTTCACAAAGTCAACATGTGGGATAGAACGGAGGAGACTATATACAGTGAATTTCAGCATTCTGTCCTGTTAGGTGAGTGCAATAGCCTATCTTATCATGTCCCACTAAAATTTTACTAAGTCTCTTTTTTATCTGGTTTCATGTATATCAAGAGAACTTCTATTTAATTTTGATTTTCCATTTGATTTTTACTGAGAGATGATATGCTACTCAAACATACATTAACATTCCAATTTCCAGTAGTGTATTTCTCATTGCAAATTTGAAATTTCTCTTTGGGTGTTGTTTAGCTTGACAGTAAAGAAATCTATTCTGATTTCATAGACTTGATTATTCTTGTTAATGTGACAGTTTTTCTCTTCCAAATTAGTACATGATCATTTTTCTTTGATATAATTCTCTCTTGAATTGCTGAAGTTGAGTATACCCCCGAGAGGCAGATATACTATACATGTGCTGATAAAATCAAGACTTAGGATTTTGTTAAATTGACCGTCCAGTCAACAAAAATTTATTGCATGCCTACTGCATATCACATTGTTCTAAGTACGTAGGACATATCAGAAAACAAAACAGACAAAATTCCTACCCTCAAATTCTAGCTCAGACTCTAACAGTAATGTATGGACATCTGTGAGGTGTCTTCCTGACAGCTTGCGAGTCTTTCTTCTGCCCAGCATGCTCAAATTTAATTAAAATATTTGCCTTTCAAGTGAGTAACATTTATACTAGATAACTCCAGGAGGAAGTATGTCATTTCTCATTTTAAGAAATACTTTATTATAAGGCACTTAAAACATTCTCTTTCTCATAAAGTTTGTAGTTTTCCCAGGAAAACAATTTTTCTTGGAAAATCAAATTCCCTGCCCGTACATTCTGAATCATTATCTCTTTCTAATCAGAGCCATCATCTCTCTATGGAATTAAACGTTCAGCTGTGAAAGCATTGTTGAATTCTTCCTCTCCATCTATTTAAGTGATAAATTGGCTTCTTTATGAAGCAATATTCCTCTGAATACTCATTTTGGATTTTTGTGCAAAAATAAAGCATAGCTTTCAATGGAAAAAATAATTAGTTCCTAGATTTTACACTCATAGGGAACTCTTTCTAAAGCCAAGAAGTATTAGATGAATGCATCCATGTGATATGTGATGTATCAGTCTCTTAAAGGCTTCAGCAAGGATTTCCATCAGAAGCGTCTCCATTGCAAATCTCCGATGAGCACAAAATCCTTCCACAAAGTCAGCAACTTGCTAATTATATTACATGATATTTTAGAACTGAGACACACTGATTAAACAAATTTTAAATAAAGCCTAAAGTTTGGTAATTGACCTCATATATATCTCTGTATTTATGAAAAAGTTCCAGAAAAGAAGCAATATGGTTTTACTTTTTATGTTTAGTCTCAGCTTTTTCTTTTTCCACGTCCTTTTTCCACATCCCATTTTTTTCCTTTAAATCCTTCTGTGGTCTTCTGTGTCTCCTACATCTTTAATGTCCTAGTTCAGACTTTTATCATCAACAGACTAGAGCATTGCAATAGTCTCCCCAGCTCAGAGCTCCTCAAATGGCTGATAGAAGGTAACAAGGTAAGTAAAGAAATTGAACTTAAGCATTTAGAAGCTAGTACAGCATTTGGATGTTTTTGAGAATTCTAAGTATGTAATGACCAGATCTGTCTCACTGAATAGGTTGTGGACCATTTAGGGTGTTGTTGACTCTTATGGTGAGTGGCACGTGACACAAGCTGAATACTAGTGATGTGTAATATGACCGTGTATTGGTCTGCAGCCAGTTGGAAATTAAAAACAAAACAAAATGAATAAACAAAAACTTGTCCAACAAAAATGATTGGCAAAGAACTGACCTAATTACTCTCTCTGTCTTCCTCTTCTGCTCAAAGTACTTATCAATGGCTCTCAGTAAAGCCTTAGGGCCTTGTCGTGTCATGCAAGATTTTCCATTATCTTTTCCTTTCTCTAGTCTATCCATTCATCACTCTCACACACACTGTAAGCAACAGAAATACCAACTTGCTTGTGTGCCATGGGAGGCCATATGCTGTTTACACTTTTATGTCTTTGCTCAAACATGTGTCTACTCTAGTTTGAAACCTTCCCTGAACACTCAGATTGGCTTTATTGTACTCTTCTCATGTAATTCTTAATGTATATACTCATTATCACACATATCCCACTGGAACGTCACTGTTTGTCTCCCTCTCAAGGAGGTAGATGCTATGTCCTATTCCTTATTATTAAGCCCCTGTCTGTCAGAGTAGACATTTCAATACAAGACTGTTAAATTAATGAATGATTAATGTGTATTAGGCCAAAGTCGAGATTCCTGGGTTTGAGCCCTCCATTTGTATGTCGTAGGCATAAATGCTTCCTTGGGTAGACTTGCAAGTTTATTTTTCCATTCAGAAGCATACTTAAATGCAAAGACAAGGAATTGGACTCATTGATTTCTAGTGTCATGTCAATAAAATTTGAGGCTCTGTATTTTGAGAATTCTGTACTGTATACACTTTCAAACCTCAAAAATATTTTATTCTTTATTCTTTCTTCAGATGTCCCCTAATCCCTCAGACCTGCAGAACCATTTAGCAAGTGGAGAAATCTTCAATTATTGTTATAGAAGCCTTTCAATCATGTTAACTCTACTTTTCAGCATCGTTGTTTTCCCCTAAAGAGTTCATCTTACACGTACACTCAATTCAGAGTAATAATGAATTATTAATGAAATTCTTTTCCAAATGAACATTGCAGGAATTTGGATAAGCTTGAAAAATATTGGGAATTTTACAATCCTTTTTGTTTTAAAAGCCACACAGGTAGTAAACCTATATTAGACTTTTAATAGAAATTCTAGCAGTTTGAGGAGCAGTGAAATATATACATATAAAATAAAAGGGCTTCCACGTAGATATATAAAGTTATGTAAGTGATAGCCCAATTAAAATTATAAATGTGTTGGGAGCAATGCAGCAGACCACCTCCCTTTTTAATGCACACACGCTCAGAGACACCTTCACCTTCCTTTCCTACCAATGACCACCCAGACACAGTAATGGTTACCTAAGGGTAATTCAGTAACATGACACATTCAAGTACTCTAGGTCACACACAGTGTGAGATCATTATTCAGTACCCACATACATTAAATTTTTAAAACACTCCTTGGATTTGGTCCAAGAATGATCTCATCAACACTTAACACCCCAGCCACAGATAAAGAAGCAGGCGGGTTGAATATCACACTGAAACATGAAGGAAAGGAGGGTTTCATAAACACACAGTGGCCACGTTTAGCCCCTAGTCCACACACTTGATGAGTCCTCAGGTACCTCAGAAGCCCAGCCAATGCACATTACGCACATCTCCACCAAGCGCTTTCAGCTCCTGACTGGTGGTGGAAAGAGAATTTGGGATGGGTGAGTGTGAAAAGAGAAGGGGAGGAGAGGAAGTGATTGAGAGAACACTGAAACTGAGAGAAAAAGGGACAGAACGAAGAATGTAGAGCAGGACTGCTTGTTAACATACGCAGCTGTGTTTTCTGAGAAGGAAAACAGAAAGGCTTCTTCTTAAGCCTTTCAAGGTTTAGAGGTCTACAAAAGCAGATTTACCATAGAAGATGTTTAGCTATATGAATATTCCAATAGGGGAGAAGCAAGATTTTTGGCATGCTCAAAGCATATATTTTGCTTTCTTTAAAGAAATCTTCTTCTTCAAAAGATATAGACCTAACTTTTTTACTTAAAGCACTCTAGACTAATGAGGGGAAAAATCAGTTATAAACTAGAAAGAATTTTGAAAGATGATCTGTTGTTATGACTGGTATTCTTTTTTTTATTATAATAATATTTTTTATTATATTATGTTAGTCACCATACAGTACATCCCTGGTTTTTGATGTAAAGTTCGATGATTCATTAGTTGCGTCTAACACCCAGTGCACCATGCAATATGTGCCCTCCTTACTACCCATCACCAGAGCCTCCCCTCTGAAGCCCTCAGTTTGTTACTCAGAGTCCATACTCTCTCATGCTTCATTCCCCCTTCTGATTACCCCCCTTTCTTTATCCCTTTCTTCTCCTACCAATCTTCCTAGTTCTTATTCCATAGATGAGAGAAACCATACGATAATTGTCTTTCTCTGCTTGACTTATTTCACTTAGCATTATCTCCTCCAGTGCCGTCCATGTTGCAGCAAATGTTGAGAATTCGTTCTTTCTGATAGCTGAGTAATATTCCATTGTATATATGGACCACAGCTTCTTAATCCAGTCATCTGTTGAAGGGCATCTCGGCTCCTTCCATGATTTGGCTATTGTGGACAATGCAGCTATGAACATTGGGGTGCATATGGCCCTTCTCTTTACTACGTCTGTATCTTTGGGGTAAACACCCAGTAGTGCAATGGCTGGGTCATAGGGTAGTTCAATTTTTAACTTTTTAAGGGACCTCCACACTGTTTTCCAGAGTGGCTGTACCAACTTGCATTCCCACCAACAATGTAGGAGGGATCCCCTTTCTCCACATCCTCTCCAACAATTGTTGTTTCTTGCCTTGTCTATCTTTGCCATTCTAACTGGCGTAAGGTGGTATCTCAGTGTGGTTTTGATTTGAATTTCCCTGATGGCTAATGATTTTGAACATTTTTTCATGTGTCTGTTAGCCATTTGTATGTCTTCATTGGAAAAGTGTCTGTTCATATCTTCTACCCATTTTTTGATTTGTTTATTTGTTATTCTTTTATGACTTTCATGGATGTGCTTACATCTTTATGACTTTTAGGAATATGTATTAACTGTTGGTGACTGAGAAGCGGGGACAAAATGACAAACAAGACTGACGTCTTTTATAGTCTACTGAGGAATATAGGCAAAAAAAAAATCACAATAAACTGTTAGAAGTGTTATGATAGCAAGGTAATAAGTATTGTGAAAGGCATAGCAGGAACTCTTGATCAGTCTAAGGGTGACAGGAAAATTAAAGCAAGTGACATTTTTTTCTAAACTATGGAGGATGAGTAGGAGTCCACCAAAGTGAAAAATGAGAATAAGTGTTTTGTTTTCATTTTTTTCTTCTTGATTATTAAAAGGTAACTGGTCAGAGGCAAGAAGAAGAGAGAAAGGATGGGTGGGAGAGAAAACACACATACATGTGAAAGACAGTTATTTTATCATAGCTAGAGTATAGATGGCAAGATGGGAGTAGTGTGAGGTTAGCCTTGAGAGGAAGGCCAGATGAGGGTCAAGGAAATCAGGTCAAGGAAGCCTCTATGAGAGTGACCATATAATTTATCATGTAAACTGGGATACGTTTGAGAATGAGAGGAGACACTCTTAGTAATTATGCCAAAACATACGTGATTCTATTGAAAAGATGTAGAAAGAATTTTAAGCAGAAGGATGGCATGCTGACATTGCATTTTTATGTTTATTTTTATTTATTTTTTTGAGGGGGGGAGGGGCAGAGGGAGAGGAAGAGAGAAAATCTTATGCAGGCTCCATGCCCAGCAGGGGCTGCATCTCATGACCCTGAGATCTTGGTTTGAGCTGAAATCAAGAGTCAGACGCTCAACCCACTGAGCCACCCAGGCGCCCCAATAGTGCATTTTTAAAAATTCAATTTAAATGTACAGTGGTTTGGGAAGAGATAAGGATGGGCATAGAAAAACCAGCTCAGTTGTTTTCAGATTAACTAGGATTATTGATGATCATGATCTGAACTAGGATAGTTTAAGCCATGTAGAGTGGAATAGATACACCTTGATTTAAAGAAAGTATAGTCAACAAGAGTTACTGGAGGGCCACCTGGGTGGCGGCTGCCTTCAGCTCAGGTCATGATCCCAGGGTCCACATCAGGCTCTCTGCTCTGCTCTGCTCTGCTCAGCCTGCTTCTCCTTCTCTCTCTGCCTGCCACTCCCCCTGCTTGTGCTCTCTCTCTCTTTCTGACAAATAAATAAAATCTTAAACAAACAAACAAACAAAAACAAGAGTTACTGGAATTGAAGGGGTGAAGGGAGTGGATTGAAGAAGATCCTTTCCAAGTTACGACTTAAGACACTGAGTGCATGGTGATGACTTTTATTGAGATCAGGAACACTGTAGGTGTATTCTGGTTTGAGGAGATGGCGGTAGAAGATGGTTAGTTTGTATCCTAGTGAGTTTGAGGGGCCTGGGTATTTTTAGTTCAAAAACTATTCAGTAGACAGATTTGTACATCAGGAGATATCAGGGGTCATTGACAGATGTAATAAGGGGAAAGGAATAATATTTTTAAAGAAGAGAATGTAAAGGAGATAAAAAGACATTGGACCAAATCTTGCTCTCCAATATTAAATAATTGAGTATAAAAAATAAAGATCCGGGGCGCCTGGGTGGCTCAGTTGTTAAGTGTCTGTCTTTGGCTCAGGGTGTGATCCCAGCGTTCTGGGATCGAGCCCCACATCAGGCTCCTCCGTTGGGAGCCTGCCTCTTCCTCTCCCACTCCCCCTGTTTGTGTTCCCTCTCTCGCTGGCTGTGTCTCTCTCTGTCAAATAAATAAATAAAATCTTTAAAAAAAAAAAAAAAGAAAGATTGTTCATGGAGGCTAAGAAAGAGAAACCAAAGAGATAGAAACCAAAGAGTGGAAACTCCTGAATGAGATGTCAAAGAAAATAAGGGTCACAAGTAAAATAAATATACAATGAATCCAATCACAAATAGGTCATAGAGGTTGCCATGTGTTTTATCTTTTTCTTTTCTTTTGCTGTATTTTGCCATAAAGACTGCTCTGTGGACTGCTTGTTTGATTTCTTTTGCATTGATTTGTCAGAAATATATTGTGATTTTAATTCTATTAATGATAGCCCAAGCATTATATGCAGATGTATATAACCTCTAATTATATAATTTAAAAAGATGAAGCAATAATTTTAACGTTATTTTGTAAACAAACATTACTATTTTTTTTTGCTCACATTTCTTCTTTCCTTTTTTTTTTCCTTTATTTAACCTAGAATTGCAGATCCTATTTGTATCTGCTTTCTAAATTACCTACTATTAATATTTCCATTTTCTCTTTGCATTCTCTTTTGATGGTATGATGACAATTATTCATACATCACATCAAACTCTCTTTTACAAATAATTATTACATTTCCATTTGCCTTCTGAAAGCTGACAGATCTGGATATAAATACCAGCTCAAGATTATATTAATAGTATGAGTGTAAGCTGTTGTTTTTTGAAAATGGAAAGTTTCTGGCACGAGTTAGTATTCAAAATGTATTTATTTTCTCTTTTGCTTTATTCCTAATCTTTAGCTTATTTTAATATTCACTGTCCATTTCTACTGTGACTCCCCAGTTTTGGGGTTATGCTCTTGATTGAGTCATCTGACCACTTAGAAAACTTTGGCACGGGGCGCCTGGGTGGCATAGCGGTTAAGCGTCTGCCTTCGGCTCAGGGCGTGATCCCAGCGTTATGGGATCGAGCCCCACATCAGGCTCCTCTGCTGTGAGCCTGCTGCTTCCTCTCCCACTCCCCCTGCTTGTGTTCCCTCTCTCGCTGGCTGTCTCTATCTCTGTCAAATAAATAAATAAAAATCTTTAAAAAAAAAAAAAAAGAAAAGAAAACTTTGGCAGGAAAAAAGTACTGTATTAGTGCATTTTCCAAAACTTTATACATCTGAGGATGTCTTTATAATACAATAAAATCATTGGGTCATAATCCTCCCCACTGTCAAGTATTTAAAGAATTTGTTTTCATTGTTTTATGGAATTTTATTGTCAGAAAGCAAAAATATGAGACTGGTTTGATTTTGCTTCTTTGAAAATAACCTCTTTTCTTCTTTCTGGATGCTAGCATAATTCTTTAATCTTGAAATTTAATGTTTTTACAGTTTATGTGTGTGTGCGTGTGCGCGCGCACTATTAAACTTAATACCCTGGTTTTGCTTGAACAGTTTTGCCATCTCTCAGGTTCCCAAGTCAGATCTTTTTGTCACCTGGAAAGTTCCCTTTACCCATACGGTGGATTGTTGTTTCCAACCTATCTGCACTGTTTTTCAAAATCATCTGTATTTTTGTGTAGCTGCTCCCTACCTGACTCTAAGCCGAGGGTGGCTGATGGTCCATGAGGCTGGAGAAAAGACTTGGAGAAAGTGATCCAGACATAGGTTTATTGGGGGAACTTACAGAGAGTCCAGGAGTGCCAGCTAGACAAAGTACCCACATTGGGATCCATATGCAGCAAGTTTTTGTAATAGAACAACTTAGCTTAGCAGCTCTCGGTAGCCCTGACCCTCTTTGCATGGCCAGCATTCCAAGGAGATCAAGAGTGCCGTTGGGACACAGAGAGAAGCTCCTGGTTGACTACCCCAGGAGCCGCTGGCTTTGAACGCTGAAGAGCCTTCTTCTACACATTCTGCTTGATGGGAACATACAGGGAGGACGGTATCTCTACATTCTCAAGACAGTGATTAATAGGGACACTCAGGGTGTGCATGCACAAACTAGCTATCTAGCAGGTACCATACAATTTTGTAACCTAAATTTTTATGTTTTGCCTTCTATTAGTTCACCTTCCATTATATTTTATTTCTTTATGTAATTTGTTCTCATTTTGGTAGTCTTTCCAGATTTTGCCTTCTTTGTTAACAGTTATTTGGAAATATTGTGCCATTATTAATATTTCCAAATTTCATTTAACTTTCTCTTCTACTTTTTTAAATTTAATTGATCTTTATAGTGAAGAAGAGGAGAAAAAATACCTTCTAATTTTTTCTCTAAAGTACCAGATAAGTTACCTACTGAGAATGAAGGTAGGCAAGCATAAATAGAGGATTTGAGAAGGTTAGAGAAGTAGTGATATAGTTCTAGATGAGAATGGAAAGGTAATTAACCAAGACAAGAAAAAGAAGACCTGGGCAAAATAGTATATTTGGTTAAAAGTGAGAACCATAAATTTGTGGTTTCTGCCCTCAGGGAACATAAAATCCTTTTGGGGAAAATGAGAAGTACTCAAACCGTTAGAACCCAAACAATGTACACTGTTACATAACTATGAATGAGCAATACAAATAAATTTATGACTCAATCTCTTTTCCTCTTTATGCTAGACATCCCCAGATATACAAGGAGAAACATTTTCTTGTTCTTCCATCAAAAAAATCTAAAAAGAGTAACAAACATGATCACATCTCCTGACTAGCTCATCCACTTTCTGACAAGTTTTCTTATAAACTTACTACTCATATTGGGATGAGAAATAATTGAAATTTACTTAATTTCTTATATATTTTAAAGATGTAGACTCTAAATTAATTTTACCTCTGCATCCTGAATATCTTTACCTTTTAGTTTTCAAATTTAAGCATAAATAAATAAAAAGAAGATGACTTTATAAATATAGTTGTTCCCAAATAACACTGCATATACTTAAGGCTGTGATTACTACTTAATCTGAGCTTTTTATTCTATATTTAGAAAATGTTTCAAAGATAATTATAGTAAGTGTATGCATGAATCTTAAACTGTAGATTATATTAATTATACTGAAATAAAGAGGATGACAAATAATTACACTATAAAATTACCAAAAGTGATAATTTATATATGTATAATTAATAATATAATAATTCACATTAGTTCAAGGCAAAACTTAAGAGCTTATAGATACTGAGTCCTAGAGGGTATAAGTCTGGGGAATGAAGGAGTGGAAAGGAATGCCACAAACAAGAGAAATTTTTGCAAGATGGAATGACATCATAGATTTAAGTCTAGGTGTGCTGGGGTATACTAGGGTATATCGGTGCATCAGGTAACATGGATAAGTTACGGTTCTCACTAGAAATTCCCCAAAACAGGTATTACAATCTTTAAAGAAAATATAGAAAAATCCCTAGGTATGTTGTGATAATCTGTATGCTTATGGTCTATATTTGTCTACCTGTGCTGCTGTAGCGAAATGCCACAGACTGGGGGGCTCAAACAGCAGAAATGTGTTTTCTCCCAGTTCTAGAGGCTGGAAATCTTTGATTAAGATGTCAGCAAATTCTGCTTCTGGTGAGTCTTCTCTTCCTGGCTTGTAGAGGACTGCTTTTCAGTTATATATGAGGTATATATTATATATATATATACACACACACACACACATGTATACACACACACACACACACACACATACATATACACACACACACACACACAGAGTTGACCTTTGAGCAACATGAGTTTGAATTGTATGGGTCCACTTACTTGTGGATTTTTTTCAATATAGTACAGTCCTGTAAATATATTTTCTCTTCCTTATGATGTTCTGAATAATGTTTTTCCCTCTATGCTTTATTGTAGGAATAAAGTAGATAATACATATAACGAAATATGTGTCAGGGTGTCTGGGTGGCTCAGTCAGTTAAGTGTCTGACTCTTGATTTTGGCTCGGGTCATGATCTCAGGGTCGTGAGATGGGGCCCCCCACTTTGGGGCTCGTGCTCAGCGGGGAGTCTGCTGGAGATTCTCTCCCCTTCTCCTCCCCCACTCGCACTCACTCACTCTAAATAAATAAATAATATCTTTGAAAACAAACAAACAAAACATGTGTTATTGACTGCTTATGTTATAGGTAAGGCTTCCGATCGATAGTAGGCTATTAGTAGTTAAGTTTTAGGGGAGTCAAAAGTTTTATGTGAAGTTGTAATTGCTTAAGGGGTCAGTACTCCTAATTCCCATGTTGTTCAACGGTCAACTGTGTGTGTGAGTGTGTGTGTGTAAGGAGAAGAAATCTGTCTCTCCTTATGAAGACATCAATGCTATCTGATCAGGGTTTCACCTAATAACCTTGTTTAACTAATTACTTCCTTAGAGGCCTCATCTCCAAATACAGCCATCTCCTGGAGGTTGGGGTACATACCACCATCCATTGGATGGAATGCTGGAAAAATATTTTAGCTTTATTTCAAGGTAGTCCCCTGCAAATGCACCATTTTGGAGCTATTTGAATAACTTCTAAATATTTTTTTAAAAAGTCACAGTTGAAAGCAGCGTTAGCCTTTTCCCAGCACTCAGGACCTCTTTGAAACCTACTTGAGTCTCAGCTTTATCCTACCCCCCTTCCCATGATTGGCCGGGGAGTAGGTGGAGGTGGAGGTAGAGAATGGAAAATCCAGGATCACACAGTACAAGTGGCTCACTCTAATCCTTTTAAATGACCAAAAACTACCCTCTGGGTAGGCCAAAAAGCTGGTTTGTAAAATCTGAATTCCTTTTCCCAAAAATATCTGTTCCATTTGTAGTTAGAATATTTTGTTTGAGGGCACCTATGTGGCTCAGCCGGTTACATGTCTGCCTTCTGTTCATTCAGGTCATGATCCCGGAGTCCTGGGATCAAGTCCCACGTTGGGCTCCCCCCTCTGCTGAAAACCTGCTTTTCCCTCTCCCTCTGCCTGTTGCTCCTGCTTCTGCTGTCTCTCTCTCTCTTTCTCTCTCTCAAATAAATAAATAAATAAATTTTTAAAAAAGAATATTTCATTTGAAGCAGTCTCATCTTCCAGGGAGTATCCACCAATCTTCTTTGTTTCCTTGGAGCATGCAACCACCTCTTTTTCGTAAGGATGATCTTGACTAGATTTTACGTGCTTAACATATTTAACCTTCCTATTGCCCTATGCTTGTGCTTTCTGAGTGCTATTGTGAATAATCATGCTTCAAGTGTAAGTAAATGCATATTTCTGTTTCACCCTTTACCTAAAATAATTTTAGCAAAACTGCCTTGAACCATGGATCTTGACAACAATTTTTATAGCTTGGTGGTTACCAATATTGCTATTAAGTAATTATGCTACTATTCCAATGGTCACGTAAGCCCGAAAAATTGAATAGCACTCTTGTTTTTTTGTTTTTTTTTTTTAACTTTCCCCGTTATATTTCTGAGAGAGTTTTCTCTTCTTGTAGTTTTTTTGAGCTGAGGAAGTAATTTACTGGACTGTTTTATATTTTCATTTGTTTAATTCAATTTAAGACAAAACATATTTCTAGAATGGATTATGGCAAAGCAGTTGTCAAAAACAAAGTATCTAACAACCTCTTCACTGCCTATGCAACAGCCCACTATTAAAACATTTGTCCAGGGTATTAAAATGACATACAGATTGATGTTTATTGCTCTGGAGTAAAAAGCCCTGCCTGCATTTTTCCAGAAACTCTGTTTCGTCTCAGTGCATGCTTGGATTTGCTCTCCAATATGATTTCCATTCCTTGGGCCCAGGCCTCCGAGATATACCATCCATGATCCGCTCACATCTTGTCTTCTATACATCAAACAATGCAGGAATCGTTGGAGTATATTATTTTTAAAAACAGGTCTGGTACTTTCTTGGCTCTTTTGTAACTGTTATTATTGGAATTTTTACAATTTTATGGAATTCAATGGGACCCTAGAATTTCCATGAGTGTAGGATTTCTTCTTTCCTGTGTTTTTATGCCACAAAACTGAGTTTCAAAGAGAAACACGAGAAACACTCTTCTTTCTGCAAGGACTAAAAGGGCCTCAGCAAATTCCTAATCTAATTAACATCTTTAACAACTCAGACAATAAATTGACTGCAACTGCTCTGGAAGTTCTGGGCCACCTTGTTAAGCTCCTTTTGGAGACTGCTATAAATCAAAGGGGAAATGCGAGGGTCGCTGCACGTGTTTGTTGCTTGTTCCAATGTGAAAGGCTGATTGCTTTACCAACTGCTCATTTAGCCTGGTTATTTTTTTAGACATGTTTAGCATTTCAGGTTTGGAAAAGAGGCCCCCTGAATGCACAGGATCATATGTTGGCTCCAGGTCTTTAGGCCAAAATCGAATAACTTCATTACTTAATATAGATTATGCACGTTTTTCAAAGAGCATAATGGACAAATTAAAACATGAGAAAGGGGACACACGACCCTTCAGTATTTGATCAGAAATGATGGCATGTTGGACTTCTAGAATTCTTTTTTTAATCACGACTTTCTAGGAGATTTTGTTGGAAAGCCCATTCACTCTGTGGTTGTGATAGTGGCATTTTTCCAAAAGCACTGGGTTATCATTAAGATAAGTCAGTGTTTTACTTCAAGCTGAACCTGTATGCAGCTGAGATGCAGATAGAAAGGCAGGCATTACTTAATCACTTGAATGTAAATTGAGTCTATCTGAATACATCCCATGTTTCAGATACTGAGTATTATGGTCACCAAGTTGGATGAGGTTTCGCCCCTTGTCCCGTTGGCTCCAGAGTATCTACAAAGACCACAATATAGTCATGACCATCACCCTGGGGTTTTAACCAATGTCTTTTTTGTTTTTTAAGCCATGTCCTTTATGAACTGCAAATTAAAGAGTCCCTCCAGCATAGATCTTGACCTGTTATAAAACAAAAGAAGACTGATTATTTTAATGTTCAATTCAAAAAGAGTTTTAATTATTGTTGCACAATATTCAAGCATCAAGTAATTGTTGAAATAAGAAAGATGAGAGAATTGTACTGCACTGTGTCAACAAAATAACGAGAATAGGCTTCTGGCCTATTCACAGAAGGGGAAATAAAATAATAAAGAAAAAAATTAAGAAACTTCTTATCTCATTAGTTATTAGGAAAGGATGAATAACAATACCCTTGAACAATAATCATTTTACACCTATTTATTATAAAAATATATAAATAATAATACACAATGGCAGCAAAATTGGTACTACCGTATACTATTCATGGTATTAACAAAGGGCATAATTTTTTTGGAAACCAATTTCACAGTATATCTATATAATCAATACTAACATCCAGAAATCCTGTAGGTGGTTATCTATCAAAAGGAAATGATAGAGATGTTTGGAGGAGCATTTATAACTGCCAAAAATTGATAACATTGAAAGGGTCCGATGATCACCAAATTGTTAATTAAATTATGACATGTCAGCTCCATGCATTTTACTCAACAATTAAAGTGATGGTTATAAATATCATATACCTATATGGAAGAAAGCTTATTGTGAGCTAATGTTAGGGGAGAAAAAAACCAGGATGAAAATCTTGTACACACTATAATTATAGATATTTATAAATATACATATAAAAAGAGGAGGAATAATACTCTAAAATAATGATAGCTGCTGTTTGAGGATAATGTTTTATGGATATTCTTCCTTTCTGCTCTCCAAACTTTTTAGTAATATGGTGTTATAATATTATTTTATGATACATTTTTTTGAAAGTATGGTGAATTTATTAACCCATTATTTGTGGATTAGTAAACAAACCCTCAGTGCAAACCCATCTGGGAATTGGCCTCTGCCCAGCTTCCCACACTATTCAGTAAATACTCATTTATATCTGGACTATTGTGAGGGAGAGAAAAAATATCAAAAATATAAGAGGCCAAGCCTACCTGCACTTCAGGAGCTGGTAATATGTCATGAGAGTGAGCTGTGAGTAACTGCTGGGGACCTGATGCACTGACTCGGGCGTCTGTTTCCACATCTTGCGGATGGAGGCTAGAAAATATTTTGTAAAAACACATTTTCGTGAAGTGTCTTGTAGTGTTATCGATTGAAACTTGTGGAAAGTCTGATGCTTAAAATGATGGTAAAGTCAGCCAGGAGGCAGGCTGACAAAGACCACAGCTGAGTTTTTGATTTTGTTTTTTGTTTATTTCAGGGTAATATCACAAACCTTCCAAATTAGCATTTACCCTTTGGGGTGAGACTTGAGAGATGGAACCTTCAACATCGTGTTATCCAGATGAGTTTCTTCTTTCTCGGTAAGTTTTGACATAGTGTTATTTCTATATTTAAGGTTAGCAGATATCTGCAGTTTGGGGAGGAAGCCTGGGATTTGCTTTCCCAGATGCATCATATCTCTAGGTTGGAGGAATAACTTGGAGAATTTAGCCACTCAAGGGGGAATAAAGGATTAAGCTTGACTCTCTCTCTATGGAATCAACATCTGGTTTAATATTTGTTGTTTGTATTCATGCATGACTACCTAAATGAACAAATCGAATACATGATTGAATCACATTTTTATTCTTCTCCTTATGGGCTATTTTTTTTTTAAATAATTTCTCTAGATGAGAATGGGGAGGCTTGCAATACTGTTTTCATCGCACATTTAAGGGCAAGATAGATGGTCTGACCAATGCAAAGGGTCAGGTTCTTTGAAGTGTGAGATGCTTTATTTCTATACCACACAAGAGATCAACTGAAATAATCTGTTTCTATCAAACAGTTCAAACCCAAACGGTAGGGTTAATGCTTCTATGAAAGTATTTTTACTTACACAGAGTGAATCTGACCTTCTAAATCAGAACAACAGATAAACCAGAACAGTTCTTTAGTTTCTCAACTTGATAAATACTGTTTAAATCTGAAAGTTTGGAGGCAAAGCACCAAGATCCTTATGAACTGGAGAAGTACGGCAGCCAGCCCCACTCCAGGCTGACTTTACCTGAGGCCAGGGGCAACCAGTTGGAAGGACAACTTCTCACCCTGGGAGGACCTAGGGAATCTGCATCTGAATTACACATCCAGTGCAAGAACTGGGTTAGGCCTGAAGGGTTTTTCAGTTTTTAAAGAAAAAGACTGAGAAGTTTAGTCTGCCCTATTACAAAACCTACCTCGGTTCAGTACTGAGTAGAATTTTTTCCTATGTTTGTCCATAGTTTTTGCCATAAACTATTTTTCTGGTCATTTGGACACAATTGGATGATACTATGATTCCCTTTTCCTCATGGTCATCTTCACTGCTACAGACAGATACCCTCAGAGTCATGAATTTGTGCAATGCCTACATTTAATTATTTCCTAAGCATGTCAAAGCAGTAGTTGTACTGACACTTCTCTCCACTCTTCTCATAGTGTGAAGTGCTTGGTTTGGTTCTACCTTACACTTTGTCAATTTGGAATTCTTATTTTAATAGCCCTTAATTCCTTATTTATGTTGGCTCTCCCCTCCAAAGTTTTACATTTGTTAAAAAAAAAAAATCATCTAGTTGCATTAGTCTCACCTTGCTTTTCTTCAGGCTATCTTTACTATAGTTTGCTGGACCTATTTAAAACCTTTTATGCCTTTATTAATCAGGCCACTTTTCACCTTGAATTTGTGGTTACTAACTTGTCCGTTTAGGTAGGGGATTCAAAAAATCACTGATACCAGCATTTTACCAGTGAAAACCTCATGTGAGGCTTTGATTGCTTTTGTGCAAGAAAAATTATAGGTGCAAAAGGCTTTGTTTCTTCTTGCTCTCATTAGTGTGTTTAGTGGTTAACCTCAAAGAAATAGCAAAATATAAAGGAACTAGTTTTAAAAAAACTGTATGCAACTGAATCATTTTACCTCTTCACCTTTATTTTTTTCTGTAGTCATCTTATTCATCTATATCTCTAGCACAAAATAGTGTGCTTAACACATAACCTGTACTCAGTAAACCTATACTGGATTGGTATGAAATGAATCGGTCAGTATGCTATTGATATGTAAAACCATGTACTAAATTTTGTGAAAGATAAATCAAGATTTTCAGATTTTCCTTCTCAAATTATACTCAAACGTGAGCTAATGAGATTCTGGGACTGCAGTCAACAATGAATTTGGTTGTAAAATATATAATTCATTGGTCATCACTAAGCAAATTGCTGAGACACTAAATCATTTTAAAAATATACACAGCGACAACTGTGTTTATCTCTCGTTTCCATGAATTGGTCATGCAAACAAAAGATCTGCCTGAACTATTTTGTTTCTTAACATATAAACTTGAAGTCTTGAGCCTTCCAATTATGCCTAATGAGAGTTCTTAAGAGTTATAAGGTCCATGAGTAAATTGTTAAAAAATCTAATTTAGTAAAAACTTAAATAGCTATGTTTTAAAAGATTGGCTTGACCAGACACATACACACAAAACCCATCATATTGTGCTATTCCATTTATACAAAATGTCTAGAAAAGTCAGAGACACAGAAGAATTAATGGTTGCCTGAGGCTGTGGGTAGGAACAAGAATTAACAGTAAATGGGCACAGGGATCTTACTAGGGCAATGGAAATGTCCTATAACAGAATCATGATGATGGTTATGTAACTTGGCAAATTTACTAAAATTTTTCTCATACACATTTATAAAGAATGGCTTGATTAAAATGTTTTCAAGTATGGTTATCTTCATGATGATACAATAAAACATACTCAGTTTAAGCTTCTTATATAATGTATCATTTTCTTTTACTCATACAGTATGATAGAAACAAGCTCTGGACCTATGCTATGGCTTCGTGCATTTGGGGTTGCATGCCTTGTCCTCCAATTTTTATCACTTTACCAGAGAACTCAGAAAATGACAGTGACCCAAATAGTCTCTGGAAGGAAATATAAAATCTATGCGAGCACATCATCCTCACGTTTATCTTTATCACAGCTCTGTGTCCCCAGAACCTCCTCTGGTGTCATGGACATGGTATGCACTTCGTAAGTATCTGTTGAATGAATAAGTGGAGAACTGCATGAATGTAAAGCTCCATAACAAAGTTGTTGATTCTGTAGCAGAATATCCTATAAATGTGGGAGGGCTGTACTAAGTAATAGATAATCTGCTATTTGTTTTGGTTCTTTACAGTTGTGTAAGGGTAACACATAACACAAGTATTTCACCAAACATCGCTTTATCTGTATGCTACCATTATGAAATATTACTTTCTTTCCCTCTCAACAACTGAATATTCCCCCCATGAGAGGGGGTTAAAAATAAGCACAATGTTCCATCAACCTACTAGAATACAATGAAAAACTATTTTTACAATCACAGAAATCACGGGCAATTGCATGTTCTGGTTTTTTCATAAAACTATACTGGAAAGACCTACTTGCAATGCAACTTTTGGCAGTGGACATTTTTAAGGAACAAAATCAATAAAAGTCAGGGTGCATTAAGGAATTTATGGATCAAACAAAGGCATTTTGGCATAAAAAAGAAATTAATTCTTTATAACCAGAGTTTGACTTATGATAGTCAATTCTACTGGACTAAAATGATATATTTAACTCAGTCACAGAGTGCTAATTTCATAGTCCCTTTCTTTCCCTCAGCTGTTCCTGCATAAGTGTTAGAGGTGATTAACTGCCGTTTTCCCCAGTAATTCAGAAACTGCAATGAATCAAAACCTCTGTATGAGTACTATAGAAAATGGCAACATATAGTTTATTATGTAGTTCATCCTTATTCCAGTTTAATGTAGGGAGTAGTTACCCCAGAATTTATTATGCATGACTATTATTAGACAATCGGTTTCTCTCACTAGATTCCAACTTTAAATCCATTGACGCACATAGACATACATACATCTGTGCATCCACACGTACCCACATACACACATGAATATACGTTATCACACCAAAAAGCTGTAGAGTATTTATGGCAATTGTAGTTGTAAGTATGATTGATTAAAACTTCAGTGTTATGTTCAAACTAAGAGCCACTACTTTTGAACACAGAATCATTTTTCATTGTTTGATCCTTTAAAAATGGGTATCTTGTGGGGCGCCTCGGTGTCTCAGTGGGTTAAGCGTCTGCATTCAGCTCAGGTCATGATCCCGGGGTCCTGGGATCGAGCCCCGCATTGGGCACCCTGCTCAGCAGGGAGTCTGCTACTCCCTCTCCTCCTCACCACCTCCTGCTTGTGCTTACTCTCTCGCTCTCTCAAATTAAAAAAAATATGGATATGTTGTGAAAAAATTATGCTTCAGATTCGTACATGGCCATAGGGTGGTAGTAAGAAAGAAGGCATCTTCTCATTTTATGTGTGGTACCATGGAGAAAATTTAGGCATCAGTATCAGTTAGTAGTCAGTGATTCAGAGATCCTCAAACTTATACCTCTCATCTGAGATCCCTAATAACTGCACCTATCACAGTGAATCCATTTGAAAGTTTACTTCTGGAAGTAGTTCCGTAATTGGAAGCTCAGTGCTCAGCTCATTAGCATACTGTCTGGGCAGGCTGTTAGGAAACAGTTGCTAGTAGCTTTCTGTACCTTTGATCCTGTGGCAGAGGTAAAGAGTTTCTAAAACCAGGATCCAGCCTCTTATTTGCAATCAAAGCCTGCCCTGGAGGCCAAATGTGTGTAGTTCAGCCGCCAGAACCACAGAGGACTTGCCATGTGTTTTTCACCTTGGCAGTTTCTATCAGCAGAGTTTCCACTGGCTGCTGTGTTTTCATTTAAGAGGTTGATGATAAGGGACTGTATTACTACCATGACCAAAGTCACCACTACCTAAGCAGGGCTTTCTTATGGCAGAGGGAATGCAGCACTATAGAAATGCGTTCGTCCTTTCTGTCCTGGATGGACGGAAGTACACCAAGGAGAGCATGTCATGCCCAGAAGACACCTTTTCCGCCCACTGCCTTCTTAAGACCTGGAGGAGTTGTTAGTTAAATTACTGGGACAAGTAATTCCCTAACACCTTGCTTGATAATGTCTGTCTTCCCCACTGCACTGGAGGCTTCTAAGGATAAGGACCATGTTTTTTTCTTTTTGTTTAGAGTAAACACAGAGCCTTTAGCATAGTGCTTAGTGCGTCATAGGAAATTGATACTTGTTGATTTTTTTAAAATTTTGTAAGATACATTTGTGTGAGTAGTCACTTAACTGACATTCAGTTACAGACTCACTGCCTGTTATGATTCTTGAAGCCCACTCACGTAAAAAGAGCCTGATTACTGCTGTGTAGATTTGGTGGTATTTTTATTCTCAACAATTACCAACTCGTTTTGGGAACTTTCAAAAAAATGCCTCTACTGAAGACCTATTTACAAAACCAGTTTATCTGTGTGACTCAGTGTGAAAGCATTTCTTCTTTCTGAGATCACTGGGGGCAGTGACTAACTTTTTCTTTTTCCTACATACTCCTTAGTCCTGGGCTTTAGATCTACACGTTTTCAATTCCCTAACCAGTTGAGACTGATGTCAGCTCCATCTCAGTTTCTACTTTAGAGTAAGCACCCCATGCCTGCAGCTTGCAGGAGGCAGTACTCTCTAAAGCACCATGCTCACTTAGAGTAGTGGTCCTTACTTTCCTCTCGGAGTGGCCCCTGGTTAAAATGGAAAAACTTCTCTCGCAAGGTGAGCATCAGGTCTGGGATGTGCATTCCCTCCAGGGAACAGAATTTCTCCTTGTCTTGATTTCTGCCCAGGTGAATGTCGGCCCTCAAACCTGAGGATTGTTATTCTGAGGATTTATTTGGCACTTGTGAAGTACTGACAGGGTCCCCTGCACTGAATAAAATAGAGGAGGCAACGTGCTTCACTTTCCCACTGGCTTAGCATTGAGGTAATTATGGTTCTGGGTTTCGTGCATGTTTGGAATTTAAAACTGTTGCTTTGTCAGTGTGTTGATTTTATGGTCAGTCTCAAGAGTAAGTAGATTTCAAAAACATAGCCAGTTAAGAGGAGAGTTGGCTGACTGTTAGATAGAAGTATCTGGATAATAGTAGTATGCGTCCCACAAGATGGTTCTGAAAGGAGGGCTGTAATTGACTTAAGCCCGTTTTTGCTGCCTGTTCTTTTAAACATGTGGTTGGAAAGCCTCTTCTGGTCTCTTAGCTCAAATGCTCAAACATATTCTGTAACAGTCATGCAGCCTAGTCCAACACAAAGAAAGCATTGTACTTCATCACTTGCCTAGGTTTTTCTACAAGATCAAAAGTGAAAGCTATTTCCATTTGAATTGGAAATATGCGGTAAATGTTTTCTTGATAGAACTTTTAAGATTTCTCTGTGCATTGTAAAGAAGGAAAGAGTAAAATTGGATTGTATCCCCTTAAGGCAGAAAAAAATGGAATAAGATTTTTTTTTTTTCTGGCAATGTCACAGGCTAATATCAAAAAGACTATCAAACTGTTCAACTGCATAAGGGACGGTACTTAGAGATGGGAAATAGGATTTAGGAATATAGTTAAATCTTATAGACTGAGAGTTTGTGATACTTTCAACAAGGGTTTACACTGTTTGACTTAGAGTGATTCATAAAAGTAAGAGTTGAAAAATGAACTCCTCAGGTAAAGACGTTTACAAGAGGGTGTTTATGTGACTTTAGAAGAAGGAGTGACTCCAGCATCCCTTAAATGTGTTAGAAGGGCCATTTTCATAATATGAAAAAGCCAAACATTCCTAATAAGGAATTTATTAGAGACGGTTTTATTGTGTATTTACAATTTATAACTAAACAAAAGTAACAGAAACCATTGTTTGACTTCGAAAAATTACATAACTACTAGCAACCAGCACTTTGCATCTTGTGTCTTCCACACCCTCACTTCCCCTGTTGATTTATAGGTCCCAGCAACAATCCCAGGCACAAAGCAGAATAGAATGAGGGCCATCGACCTGGTGTAGTCATTTCTTTTTATTACAGTGGGCCCAGCATATAATGATACGCCATTAGGTAAGGAGAGCCAAGAAGGAGTCATGAGGATTTACAACTGCATCGTTCTGCCATCTCTCATATGGGTTTAGGACCAATTGTATGGTGGAATCTGCATCTGGGAAAGAGTCCAGGAAGACTGACCATGGCTGCTGGAGGTAGGGATCTGGTGAGAGAAACAAAGGCCACGGCTATGGAGATGAATATGGAGGGTTCAGATCCCAGGAATCCATCCAGGTACCTGGGAGTCCTCAGTGTGTATCCCTGGCATGCACAGGAGAGTGTAGTAGGCAGAGCAGCTCCTGAAAGAAAATAGGAATGGGCATGGAGCTGGTGCTTGGAAAGCGGGAGGCTCACAGCATTTGAAAGGGGAAGAACAGGGCAAGCAAGGCACATTCAGATCTGGGAGAGGCTACCACAGACCTAACCCTGAACCTATGTCTTTTACCTCATCTTGGTCTAGGAACCATGTCCATTTTGAATGAAGCCGGGGCAAAGTCCTACAGTGTCATGTGCCTGGGCACATTTGGTTGGGCCCAAGTAGGATAGAAAGCCAGGGGAAGCTGCACCCTCCACTAGAACAGGGCAGCTCCAAGCAATAATTTTTTTCCCTCCTGATGTGCAAAGGAGAACCTTTGGGCAGGAGCTGTTCTGTAATTCTCTGTTCTACTCGGGACACAGTGTTAAGGGCTGACTTAAAGCTCATGTAATAGAACACAGAACAGATGTACCTGAGAAAACATTGTACTCTTGTTTATGGCTGAAGACCTAGCAAAGGGCTTCTCAGCGAAGACAGAGTATTGCTCTTTGGACTCTGGTTGGCCTCATGAATAGTCTGCTGTAAGTGCTATAAACTCATCAGTGTCTATAGATAATGGCACCTGCTCTTCCTTGTACCCCCGTGCATGAAACCCTTGATAACTGCTTTTGATAGTACACAATTTATCTTCTTCACATCAGGAAGAACCTCTTGATATTTTCAAAAAAGTTTCATATTTTTAGAAAATTGCGGATTTCCTCATTAATCCAAAGATTGAAAGAGTTGGCCTGCCGGTGATGCACCTTGAAAGCCTTATCAGGAACATGCCTTCCATTGACAGGGCCCAGGCCAGGCAATACCAAGGGGTGTGAGATGATGAAGCCCTAACCTGGCAGAGCAGAGATGCAGTGTCCTAGGATTTAATGTTATCTTTACTGTGGTGACAGGTCAGGAAACCCTAGCAGGTCTAAATGTTGTTCACGTTCCATATATTGAATGTTCCTGAAAATAGAGTGGAACAGGCCTTGATGGTGTAAGTAGTTTCCTGGAGGACTTGCTCTGATGACTCCGGGACATAAAATCCACCCCTGGTGTAGGTACTTCGTGTCTATGAGGTCATCATGGCCACCTTTGCCGAGAGAGAGAGCTGCCAGGAATAATGGCACAGTTTCCATCATTCCTGGGGGCTGCCCCAGCCTGGGGCCCAGGAGGATGACTAAGGGTGGGACAGTGTGTTTGGAGAACTCAGTACAATGACTTAGAGGGTGCTGTTAACTGAGTGTCCTCTTTTCCCTCAGTGTCTTTTTTACTCTATGAAGAGTTCTAGTAACTTCAGCCTGACTTGTCACTTCCACTATTATTTAAAAATAAGTGATCTTTTTCTTTTTAAAAAAAATTTGCCAGAGAGAGAGAGAGCACAAGCAGGGGGAACAGCAGAGGGAGAGGGAGAAGCAGGCTCCCCACATAGCAAGGAGCCCAATGTGGGAGTCGATCCCAGGACCCTGGGATCATGACCTGAGCCGAAGGCAGATGCTTAACCAACTGACTTAAGCATTTGCCTGTGAAAGGATGAACAATTTAGCTCCTCACTGTATTGAAAATCAAAATCTAAGATTCTCAACCCTAAGGACAGAACTGGAGAAATACATATGCAATGTGAAGTAATCAAGTATTCCATCTCAGACCAATACCCATGACTTGTTTGAAATCCAAAGCAGAAACACATTCCCAGAATCAGGAATTTTGTAAAGAAATATTAAGTGGAAAGACAGCATAGCACAGGGATTAAGGGCAGCGGCTCTACAAGCAAAGCACCAGGATTTTAATCCCAGATCCAAAATTTAAAATTGTGGGATCTTCTTCAAGTTAGTTGGCCATGCTTTGCCTCAGTTGCTCTTTCTGTAAAATGAGGATAATAGCGACAACTACCCACAAAGTTGAAAACATTATTTAACTTTTTCACTCTGAGTTCAAGTCTGATTCTAAGAGCCTCAGGCTCTACTTGGGCCTGTCGACTCCCATGTACACCTACAAGTCTATGTAAAGGAAGAGAGAATAAAGTCAAGTACAAGCTTAGTGACACCAGTGTGTATCCTATTATACCAGTTGTTGAAGGAGTGAAGTGGTTCTCCATCTAGAGAGGGTTATTTGGGCTCAACAGGAAGAGTCCAGTGTTTAGTCTTCATGGAATCCTAGATTGTCTGGGTTTTCCACCTCCCTTTTGGAATGTTATACTGTTGTCTATTACTTAACCAAAAGGGTTTTGCCAAACCCAGATCATTTGGAAAATAAAAGCAAAGCTCCAGACAAATTCTAAGACAGGAGTTTCCAACTGGTTTTGAAAGGAGGAACTACTTTTCACTTTTCATTTCTCAGAAGACTCAAATAATGCATTTGTGGGGATGGGGGGAGGTGGAAATGGAGGGTTATTTAGTGGAAGAAGAGCTGGTGAGGGAAATTTGTACTAGTGAAGTCCCTGACGTGATGGGAAGGTGGATGCGGGAGGATATTTAAAAGGCGAGGTACAGAAGAGGTACCATAACATCGAGGTACCATAGTTGTTTCAGGCATTGAGTGGGAAATGGAAAGTGGCAAGTGGTGGTGTCACTTAGCTTGGAAAATTGCCGTTAGATTTCTGTCTATTGGTTGGGCAGACACTCTTTGTCAAAGGTATGCCAAAGACTCCAAAGTCTGAAGACACAAGATGAAATTAATTATTTGAGTCAGTGCGAATTGCAGCTTTGGGTAGTGGGTAGAAGAATGTCATATGGATTTACCAATCTGAGGTTTATTTGCTTATCTTTATTGTTTAGTATTGTATAATTAAATTCTAAGAGCTTCTGAGCGTGGAGAAATGAAGGCATGCAGAGTCTGTAAGCTAGAAGGAGTATACAATATTGTTGCATTTCTGTAGGTATAGTTTTATTTTAAATGTGGCAAAATGCTCATACTTATTTATTTTCCTAAGGCGCGCCTTTCTGTAAAGTGAAGACCCCTTTCTAATAATGCCAGTGATGCTGGATTCCAATATTATGACTTTTTATATCAGAGCTTCTTAAAATAGCTCTCTAATCTAGTGATTCTAAATGATTCTACAGTCTAGAATGACTCTCTATCTAAATAATATATTCATAACCCAAGGCAAAGATTCAATAATGATTAAAAAAAAAAAACAGAGATCCCAAACTGGTGACCCTGTGGACTCATACAGTTTTATGAAGATTCAAATCAGTTGTAACTTTTAAAGATTTAAGATTTCCTTGAAAATCCAATCCTCAGCTTCTTCTGAAGGAGCTCTATAGGCTGTTTGAACACACTCCTTAGTGGCAGCAAGGATTCCTAGCCCGCACTGACATCTTCCTAACCCACCTGCTTTTCTCATTCACCTTGTCTAGCCCCGCATGGCATTTGAATCTAAGACATATGACTCAGATTTACCTTCATGATACTCACAAATAGAGCATTTTGAATAGTCAAAAAGAAATGAAGTACTGATGCATGTTACAAAATGGATCTTGAAAACATTATGTTAAGTACAAGAAGCCATAAAAGACATGAATGAATGAATGAATGAATGAATGAATGAATGAATGAATATATGTGAAACAAAAGAGAGAGAAAAAGTAAGGGGCTAAGTGGTGGCACTACCACCCAGCCTCCACATCTAACCATCAAGACAATTTTCAGACGCAGAACCCTTTGGGGAATTCTCTCTTTCCTTTAAGCTTTTCAAACTGTTCTCATCAGTTAATGTGAAATGTTGAGAAAGGGATTTTGCCATTTGAGTCAAAACCCCCAAACTCAGTAAGACAAACAGATGAGATAGTACTGACTGAAAGTACCTGAGTAGATATTTCTTATAATCTTCCACTGTCCTGACTGTTGACATGTGTCTGTTGCCGCTGGGATTGTTTGCCAGGGCCACAGCAGGACCTGTGGTGCCCAGCCCCCTGAGGTATTTCTCATGCTGGCTGTTTTCAGAAAGATTCTGTACAGCAGCTGCAGAGGAAACAATTGTGTATGTGCTTTAAGTCATCAACTACTTGTTTATGCTGTACTTGCTTCCAAAGAAAGTTTAACCTGAATTTGTGGGATCCAACTCTTTTAATGTAGACATGTGAGGTGCCCAAGACCCCACAATGGTTAAGTGTCTACTATAATACAATAAAAAAAATATTGAAGAGTCAGTTCAGATGAATGACTGATTTGAATGATATGGATTTTGCTTTTGTTTCTCCCCCTCCCGTCCCCCTCTTCCTCTCCCTCTCCCCATCTTCCTCCTCCCCCTCTTCCTCCTCCTCCTCCTTCTTCTTCTCTCCCTCTCTCTCTCCATCTCTCTGGCATTTAATGGATATTGGTAATCAACTTGTGTCCATACTTTTCTGTGAATGGGAGGGGATGGTAAAACTAGCCCAATGATTATCTGGAGATTAATCTTTAATTAAATGCTTCTTAAAAAAATATAGCCTTTCCAAGAAACAACAATTGTTGGAGAGGATGTGGAGAAAGGAGATCCCTCCTACATTGTTGGTGGGAATGCAAGTTGGTACAGCCACTCTGGAAAACAGTGTGGAGGTCCCTTAAAAAGTTAAAAATTGAGCTACCCTATGACCCAGCCATTGCACTACTGGGTGTTTACCCCAAAGATACAGACGTAGTGAAGAGAAGAGCCACATGCACCCCAATGTTCATAGCAGCATTGTCCACAATAGCTAAATCGTGGAAGGAGCCGAGATGCCCTTCAACAGATGACTGGATTAAGAAGTTGTGGTCCGTATATACAATGGAATATTACTCAGCTATCAGAAAGAACGAATTCTCAACATTTGCTGCAACATGAACGGCACTGGAGGAGATAATACTAAGTGAAATAAGTCAAGCAGAGAAAGACAATTATCATATGATTTCTCTCATCTATGGAACATAAGAACTAGGATGATCGATAGGGGAAGAAAGGGATAAAGAAAGGGGGGGTAATCAGAAGGGGGAATGAAACATGAGGGACTATGGACTATGAGAAACAAACTGGGGGCCTCAGAGGGGAGGGGGGTGGGGGAATGGGATAGACTGGTGATGGGTAGTAAGGAGGGCACGTATTGCATGGTGCACTGGGTGTTATACGCAGCTAATGAATCATTGAACTTTGCATCGGAAACCGGGATGTGCTGTATGGTGACTAACATAATATAATAAAAAATCATTAAAAAAAATATAGCCTTTCATATAATCTTAAAAGACTATGTACTTTAAAAAAAAAACTTCTAAGTAAGGACATTGTGATACTGTTTCTAAGTAACAATCATTTAGAAACAATTCATGGGCTAGAGGATTATATAATTTTTGGAAAACATATAAATATTGATGTTGATAAAAATTTAGTACAGAAAGAACAAACTTGAATAGTTTAATGGAAAAAATAGAAACCTATTTCATGCAAATTATTCGCAAATTAGAAACGTAAAAGGTGCTTTAGAAAAGAATATGCAGTTTCTTCCTTTCACAAATATGCTATTTTTCTGGGTTCTCATTTTTTTAAAAAACTTGAGTATAGTGCTTTAGAATTCTTAAGACATATCCACATACATTTTGTCATTTTATTTCTACAACCTCGTGTAAAAAGGTTAAGACATTATTGTTCCCATTTTAGAAGTACAGAGACTGAGTCTGAATGAGATATGTTTTGAATCACTTTCTGGAGGTCACACAACCAATTAGCAGTGGAGCCAGCTGTGGAACTCTTTATTCTGACTTTCAGTCCAGAACTCTTTCCACTGCATTACCCAGGCCCTCAGTTTGGAGTAGAATCTTTTCCAAAGTAACACAGAAATTAAATGTCTAGTCCCAAAGGTGCTACAATGCTAAAATATGAGATGTGATTTAAATTAATTGTCACGTTCTGTGGTAAAGAAAAGAAAATATTATTCAAGTTTAACCTTTGAAACAAATTCATATGAACTCAGCCAAATACTTGGAGAAAATTCCACAAAACTATTCCATGGAAGGTGAATCAAATTTAGCCAAAACCATCTGCAATGTCCTACTACTGTTTAAAGTGGAAGCTATTCCCTTGTGGTACTGCTTTGAATGCCATTTCTCAGAATATATTTTTGTATCATCCTGACATGCTGAGAAATTGCTAAGTTCTTTCTAGATATTTCCACTTTTTAATTGCTTGAGCAAATGGATAAAAACAAGTTTTGCAGCAGTCAGACTAACAGTCTCCTTGGATTTCCTGGTTCTCATGTATTTTATGGATTGACTGGTATAAATGAGCAGTGAATATAAAAAAGTATTACAACTATTCTGTTTTTTAAGATCTTAAGACCAATGTTGTCTAGTACGGTGGTAAAAGTTTGTCCTCAAAATCAGACATTTTCCAGCTTTTCTGTTGTTAAACTGTGTGGATAAATTGCTTAAGCTCTTGAAGCCTCGTTCATTCATTTATTCATTTCAAAATATTTATTGACTCCATCACATAACAACAAATGCCCTGAAATATGTTAGTGGTAAAGATATGGCAGTAAACAATGGAGACAAAAAAAATCCTGTCCTCGTGGGGCTTCCATTTTAGTGACTTAGTATCACTGAATGTAAAATGGGGAAAATTATATTTACTCCATTGGATAATTCCTGGGATGTTATAAAATTAGTCCTGACCTAGAAGTGTATTTGTGCACATTAGATGATCTAATCTTTGTCTTAAGCAGGTCGGAGAATAGATTTGAGGAATAACAACTTCAATTCCAAAATACCCTCCTATGTAGTTTAGCTGTGATGCTTAGTGGAAGTGAAAATAAATGAGAAAATCCCAGATAGGACCCAGCAAAGGGAAACATATCATAAATGAAAAGTGCTAATTTAACATACATCACTCTCTCTATTTTTTTTACCTTTTTATTTTGAAATAATTTCAGACTTCAGAAAACTTTCAAAAATAGTACAGAAGGTTTTAGTATACCCTTCATCCAGATTCCAATAATGTTAGTATCTTGTATAACTGTAATACAATTAGCAAAACCAAGAAATTAACACTGGTAAAGTGCATTAATTAAACTATGAGTGTATAGTATAGACCAATTTTTTTTATGTTTGTTTTCTGTGGTGTTTTTGTTGTTGCTGTTTTTACAAATATTCTTTTGTTCCAGGATCCCATCCAGGATATAACACTGCATTTAGTTGTCTTGGTTCCTGAGTCTGTTGTCTGTGTCAGTCTGGGTCAGTTCATCAGCCTTTCCTTCTGTCTCATGACTTTGACATATTTGGAGAATACTGGTCAGGTAGAGTGTCCCTAAATTTGGTTTTGTTTGATTGTTTTTCTCATGGTTAGATTGAGGTTGTATATTTTGGCAAGAATAGTACAGAAGTGAGGCAGTCTTCTCTGTGTACTATAGGAGGGGTTCAGAATCTTTTACTACCGGTGGTGTTAACCTTGATCACTCGGTTACAGTGGTTTCTGCTGGTTTATTCTTTGTAATTAATAACTATCTTGGGGAAGATACTTGGAGACTATGTGGAATTACCCTGTTTCTCCCCAAGAATTTATCCAGTAATTTTAGCATCTGTTGGCAGGTTTTACTTGCCATAATTATTATTGTGTTCTAATGGAGATATTTCTATTTGCTTCATCCCTTTTACATTTATAATGACTATTTTTCTGTAAGGAAAAACTATTTCTTCTCTTTCGTTTGTTTATTCAACTTTCATGAACTTGTGGATTTTTATTGTATACTACAGTTATAATGCACTAATGTCTTATTTATTTTTTACTCACTTGTTCCATTTGTGACCATTAGGAACTTTTTTGACTTAACCCCTGTATCCTTTCCACATGTACCCAACCAGGCCTGAATACTTCCTTACTCTCTGGCACAACGAGATGCCTCTCTTTACCTTTAAGAAGAGGCTGTCAGGTCCTTTGAGAACATAACCTGTGTAAGGCTTTAATATTTTTTTAAATGCTAAAACGAGGAAAAGATTATCCTCCAAGACTTTGTCCAGGAAAGATTAATGTCAATGGATGTCTTCACTCCAACACTGTACCAAGTGCTTAATTTAACTGTTTTCAAGCTAAACAAGTCATATTAAAGAATCTGTTTACCTATATCTCCTACTTTATATAAGGGTGATGGCTTAAGTACATCAGTGTACCATTGAAATGATTTCTGAACTCTCTTCTCCTCCCTGACTTGGGGAGGGTATCACAGCATCCAATGTGCAGTGATGTGTATTTTGGTACATAAAATGAATGAGGAGAATTTTATTCACTTGACATTACTCACCAACACTCCTTAGTTCTGCTGGAGCTGGGAGTGTGGGGTCAAGCCAAATTAAATGCTATTTCCAGAAATCTGTTAGGTGGACTTATTGGCTCTGTTATACATTTTAAAAGAATGAGAAAAACACACCCACTCTGTAGAAGGGAGGCTTTAGTGTAATTTGTCTGTAGTGTCTACCTTTTTCTAGAACAGAGGCTAGCCAACTATGGCCCTTGGGCCAAATTGAATTAGTTGCCTGTTTTTTTGTTTTTGTTTTTTTTTTTTTTATTACCTGCAAGTTGTTTGTTACATCTCAAATGGCTGGATTTTATAGTTACATGAATCCCTACCTAATACCCCAGTTTTTTCTCTTGGCCCTCAAATCTTTCCTGACCTCTGTTCTAGAAGTCACTCTTCTTTGCTTTGCTCATACCCTTCCCTCTGCCTGAAACATTCTTCTCTGCTTTGCTCAGTTGACTGATGCCTACTTGTCCTTTAAATCTCAACTCTAGGATTCGCTATTCTGCAGTCCTTCTCTACCCTACCTGTGTAGAGTCAGATGTCTGTCTTCGGACTACGCATACTATGGGCCTATAGTGTTAGAGCAGGCCTCTTTTCTAATTCAATGGTGTGCTGGAGCCAGCTGATGGGACCCAATTATATACATCTTTTCTCAGCTCCACATTCAGTGACATCATACTGATATCCTGAAATTGATCATGTTGGGAGTATTTACACTGTGGAAATTGGCAAATTTCAGAAGCCAGTAATTTCCTCTCCCCCTGCCCTCCAGAAAACAGGGCATTTAACTTTACTAACACACCACTTCTTATACAGTGGTTTTTATCTGTTTGGTTTTTAGTTTGTTTTTTTTCTTTTATTTTTCTGATTCTGCCATCAGAATCTGAGCTACTTGAGGATTGAGTCTGAATTTTATTCATCTTTCATAGTGCCTTATATACAGTAGGCCGTTCATACTTTTTGAATTAACGAAAAACTGAGTTAGTGAAAGTCGTATACATGGGGGAAAACCTTTTTCTGTAATCATTTCTAAATCTAACGCATAATAAGTTAACATAGTGGCCTAAAACTTATGTAAATCGAAGATGTTTGCTTAAAGTAGCCATTTTCAGATCCTCAATACAAAGTAAAGAATGGGAAAAGTTAGGAAATAGAAAGAGATTGGATAATAAGATAATAGAATTTCCCAGTTGAAAGCGTTCTTAAAAAATCATAAATTCCGCAATGCCGGTGGCATTCTGGGATAAGTCTTGAAGCTTTTTGATTCATGTCCCAGGCTGTTTCCACTACGCTGGACGCCAGCAATTAGACCAGATTTGTCCAAAGGGAACCCCCATCTCCTACATCCATATTTTCTTCATTCTTATGTTGACCTTCGCTTAGTCTCTCTTCCCATTCTTTAATTTAGGTAAATAGGCTGGGGGAGAGAAAAGGCTGATGCAGAGAATCTGCAGTAATGTAAAAACTGGGAAACTAGATCCATTCCTCCCCTACAATTATTGGTGGAAAATGAGTGGAGAGAGGAAGCAAGGAAAAGATGTCTTTGTCAAAATTAAACATGCAGAAATGTAATAACCTACATTCACATTCTGGAACATTACAACTTTAGAAATCTCACTTCTTCTGACCAGTGTGCCCTTAACTTGGTACAAAAATAACGCATACATACCAAGATGCATTCTATTTTACTCAGGGTGCTAGATTCCTTTAGTTCGTCTCTACACTTCTAATTAGGAAAAAGGACCAAATGATATTTCATATTTCAAAGGGCCAAATGATTCCCTACATATCCTAGTCCACCCCTTTATGGGACTCCTGGGGTACTTCAGTTCTATGACTATGAATGTAAAATCAGTTCTCTAATTAATTCTTCCAGTTTCTTTCAAATTAAACTAAGAAAATATTTCATGGGTATAATACAGTACATGCACTTTAAAGTAGAGAAAGTGAGGCATGTAATTTACATCCTGTTAGGAAAGTCGCAATTATCCTTGGTATAGAGGCAAACCCAAAGAGAAGAGGCTACTTTTACAAATTAAAGATTCCTGAAAGGGCAGTGGAAGAAACTGGAAATCAGTGCGCCTATGTCTAAACTCAATATCGGGGTCCTTCAGCAGGTTTTATGGTTTAATGTACGATTCTTTATCACTCTATTTAATGCAAGAAAACTTTACAGAATGTGAAATTCCGGTTTTATAAAAACAATGTATCTATCAAATATATACTTTTTCAAACGACACACAGTCCACTTGCCAGAAAGGTACTCTCTCATTCCCCCTACCACTGAGAATCATTGCAAACGATCAGTTGGTCTGTGACAGTAACCGTTTTTCATGGCCCCATTGCATTCAAAATAATAAAGCTAAGCGCGTCAACTGTCTTTATGTTTGCATGACTTACTCAGTGTTACAGAAGGCAGCTGGAATATGAATTGTTCAGGGCTAAAGTAAGTTGCTTTCCAGTTTTAAATACAGAATCTTTTTCATAGTCCCAATACTCCTAAGTGCTACTAAAACTATTTCACAAGTGCAGTCCGAAAATCTTCAAGCAGTTCAATAGTCCATGCTGTCTCAAAGCAGAAGAGAGAAAGTCCAAGTGATGATGTTGCCAAGGCAAGAGGGTTGTATTTGGCTTCTCTACATGTAGGACAATCTAGCTACTGTGAAAATCCTGGGAATTTGACTTCTGTTATAATTGGATCAGATCTTTCCAGCAGCTCCTTCAAGGGGATATTAGTTTCATATGGAACCTGTAGTTCTTCCAATTTGAGGCTTTGATTGTACAAATAAATGTTGAAATGCTGATTCTGATCCTTTCATGCTAATAGAATTGGTGACTGGATTTGTATTCAACTGTATAAAAGACACAAGGGAGTGGGCAAATAACTAAATGGGCCATTTACTTAGGAGGCATGGTGCTGGTCTAAAGATGATGAAAAGATTGTCTAAGGTTTTGAGGAGATTTGCTTTTATTGCTAAATTAATAACAACCCTGTATTATCATAAAATCTGAAGTTGCTACTGAGCTACGAACAATCAAACTGCAGATTTCTTGAGGAAATGTTC
Source organism: Ailuropoda melanoleuca (assembly GCF_002007445.2). Classification (NCBI taxonomy): domain Eukaryota; kingdom Metazoa; phylum Chordata; class Mammalia; order Carnivora; family Ursidae; genus Ailuropoda; species Ailuropoda melanoleuca. The sequence goes on from NC_048218.1 coordinate 158,075,715, forward strand.
TGTAGTGTTAACAACGTTTTGGAGATATCTCTGCCATCATTATTCTTAACTCACCATGTGGTTAAAGCTGATGCATCTAAAAAGTATGTGGGATCCTCTTTCAAAATGTATTATATTTGATGACTGCTACTGGCTATAAGCATCCCACTAAGGATGTATTTGAAATGAAATATGACATTTAGCTTTTTTTGAAAATAAACTTCTTTTATTATAGAATACTTTTAGATTTATAGAAAAGTTGCAAAGATAGCAGTTTTTATACACCCAGTTTCCCCTATTGTTAACATCTTACATTAGTGTGATGCTTTTGCTATAACCAATGAACCAATATTAATTCATTATTATTAACCAAAGTCTGTACTTCACATTTTTCTTAGATTTTCACTAATGTCCTTTTTCTGTCCCAGAATACCATCCAGGATACCATATTACTTTTCATGTCTCCTTAGTCTCCTCATGGCTCTGACAGGTTCTAAGACGTTCTTTTTTTTTATGTACTTCAAAGTTTTGAGGACTTTTGGTAAGGTATTTTGTAGAATATCCCTCAATTCTGGTTCTCTGTTGTCTCTCGTGATCAGACTGGAGTTACCGATTTTAGGGAGGAGGACAAGAAAGTTAAACCTACCTGGATGAAGTAGTACATGTCATATTTCTTCATTGTAAATCTACTCTTTCTTTCTTCCCTTCTCATACCATTCTCTTTGGAAGGAAGTCACCAAATGGAACCTACACATAAGGAGTGGGGAATTATGACCCACCTCTTTGAGTAGGAATATAATACACTGAATTTGGAATTTTTCTGGTTGGAGATTTGTCTTTCTCATTTATCTGTTCAGTCACTTATTTCTGTCACTATACACCCATGAGTATTTATTTTATAACCAATGTAATATTATGTGTTTTGTTGCTCAAATTATGTCAGCTTTTGCCATTGGGAGCTCTTTTGGTTGGGTCCCGTATCTCTTTGACATCGCTCCTCTCCCCCCAACCCAACATTGTTTTGTTTTGTTCCAGTGTTTTCTTACACTATAAGATCTTCGAATGCAAGCTTGTCTTGTATATTCCATGACTTCAGTCCTAGAATCAGCCATTTGGGATTTAAATTTCAAAATCAAACTTTAGTCAGTAATTAAACAAATCTCTGTCTATCTTTTAATCTTCATTGCTCATCAGTGTAAACTGTGTTAGTAATAAAAATAGAAGCTTCTATTCGGTTGCTAATAGATTACTTTAGAAAAGTAAGTGACTTGGTGGCTTTTAAAATTATAATCAAAGAAGTATTACTCTAATTACTTCTGTTCAAACCCAAAGAACATTAACTTAAATATGTCTAATTTAACTAATTTGATGAAATATCATCTGTTTGAATCATGACGCTAAGAAATCATTCTTGATGAAAGAGGAGAATCAAATTACTCTATGGAATATTTGGGAATATGCTGCCTGGCACAAAAGGCTAGATGTTCTGAAAAAGAAGAGTTTTGAAATAATGAGGAAGCAGCTAACTAAGATTGTACCTGGGCTATAAATTGAGAAACTGGCAGAAAGGAAGAAAGGAAGAAAGAAAGAAAGAGGGAGGGAAGGTGGGAGGGAGGGAGGAAGGAGTGAAAGAAAGGGAAAGGAAAAGAAAGGAAAGGAAAGGAAAGGAAAGGAAAGGAAAGGAAAGGAAAGGAAAGGAAAGATGAAAGGGAGGGAGGGAGAGAGAGAGGGAGAGAAAGAAAGAAAAGAAAGAAAAAGAAGGGAGGGAGGGAAGGAGGGAGGGAGGGAGGAAGGAAGGAAAGAAGGAAGGAAGGAAGGAAGGAAGGAAGGAAGGAAAGGAAGGAAGGAGAAAGAAAGAAAAGACTTCATTTGAGGTTGTCAACTCATTTATTACCTGATTGAAAATACAAAACTAAAACTAATATTCTGGAATTTCACTTGAGAATACATTAATAGAAGAATCCTACACAATTCTAAAGAAATAGAAGAGAGTTTTGTATCCATTTAAAATTCAACTTTAAAGAAAAATGTTTCCTTTAAAATTATGATACACTACTCTTTTCTGGTGGCAGGCAGGAAGAGGGAATGTTGGGGGAGAAGCCATAAGCAGCAAATCCCTTTTACTCACTTCTCTTCCATGTAATCCTGTGGGTTTTTTTTTTTCCAGAACATTAGGTACTAGTCGTTAATTTCTGCTAGTAGTCTCATGTTGGTGAATCATCTCTTGGGAACACACTTGTCATGGTTTAAAAGAAGGTATTTGATGCTTGTTAAGATTCTTTAGCTTTCTTCCTGTTTTACTGGTTTTCTTTTAAAGGTCAACTTCCTTTATACCTTTAGAATTTTGTTATGCTAGACTCTGTTTTGTCATACAGTAGCACTTATGTTTTCATTTGAAGGGCTGAGTCAGCAGCATCATTATAAAAAAAAAAAAATCTACTGGTTTTTCTCCCCTTTTCCTTTTGAATATTTTTGAAGGAACAGTAAGCTAACTAAATCAATTATTTTTTGTTCTTTTTCAATAAAACCTGTTCCTTTTCTTTAGTTATTTAAAATAAGTTTGTTATTCATTATGTGTGTCCAGGTGTTTAATTCTGATTTCCTCTCATGTAATGTAACAGCTTGAGCCAAAGAGAACACTTTATTTTTTTAAAATGCTTTAGCATTTTATAAAATGAGAAGAGTTGACTGGCTAGAGACCATCTGTGGAATACTATCCCAAATCTACTAATAACATTTATTTTTCATTTATGTCTTCTTCCATGTTTCTGCCCATTTATTCATCCATCTACCTGCTGTCTCTCAATAATGCTGTGTGAAACACTACGCTAATGGAATTCTGAGTAGTACAATTGTTATGCAATTCCTGTATAAACAGGACAAGAAGCTTACTTTCTAATGGAAGGCTGCATATGCATTTTTCCAAAAGGTAAAAGATGTTATAGACCAGATGAGTGATATAAAAAATTAAATACTATAGACAGGCAAAATTACAGAGTTTATCTTGAAATAGGGGCAATCTTACCAGGTCAGACATAAAAGCATAAAATGACATTTGAGCTGATCAAATATCATTGATCAAAAGGATGGGTTGGTATTAAAACAATGAGAAATGAACAGATTCAAGATTGAATGCATTCCCTCACCCATTTATTTAGAAAGTGTCCAATAAATATTTGTGCACAAGACACTTGGCTAGTTCTGAAGCACAGAATAATAAGAGTACTATTTGAGGAACAGCTGATGATCTGTCTTCTATAAAGAATCAGATTTGTATTGCAGTGAAATCTGTGACTAGAATTATACGTTGGGGACTGGTCATGTAAGAACTTGAACATTAATTAGTGGATACTAACATTAATTAGTGGATACTAACTAGGTTCAGCAAGAGATGATGGCAAGTCCTACACTTCAAAGAGGGATAAAGGAATTGGTGATATTAAGGATTTGGTATATGAAAGTGCAAAGAGTTGCTGTAGAAAACAGGTGGGAAATTATTCCATAAAGACATCACAAGAAAAGAAAACTAGACACCAATATTCCTTATGAATATAGATTAAAATATCCTTAATAAAATGACAGCAAAATGAATACCCCATTATTTGTCTTAACTGTTAATGGTGTTTCTAATGGATCCAATTGAAATGGAACCTGTAAAATTTCCAACAAATATTTTATAGCCTAAGAATTGTATGCTTTATCCATTCATCTGTTGAAGGACATCTCGGGTCCTTCCTCAGTTTGGCTGTTGTGGACATTGCACGTGATGTGATGAGCACTGGGTGTTATACGCAACTAATGAATTGTTGAACACTACATCAAGGCTAATGATGTACTATATGTTGGCTAAGTGAATTTAATAAATAACAAAATTTATAAAAAGCATTGTATGCTTTTCATGATAACAGATAATAGTTTTAAAGGCCTGTCTTAATGTGTAAATGAGTAATGTATTCTTAAATTACCCGAATGCCTGTTATATACATTGTCATTTGTTTAGTGAATAGAAACTGTAAAGAAGTTTTATGTATTTAAAATTACAGAAATAAACCAAGCCGAACCAAAAAAAGGAAAAAGAAAATCAGTGGGAAGTTAATAAGAGATTCCTTAGCATTTACTAGAGAACTGGTAATATCTATTTTTACTAGAAACAAGGAGTCCATTTTTATTCAGGAGTGTCTATACAGTACAAGCATAGAAAATATAAAGTGAAAGTGGTCCAGAGTTGAAGAGTAGCTTGTTAGTCATAGAAAAAGATGAAGGGATCAGCTTTAGAAATTCAACAAGGTAATTATGGAAAGAAAAAAAAAGTGGGTGGGCTCAAGGAACTTATGATTTTAATAAGGTGGTTTTTGAGACAGATTTATAGATGTGTATGGTATGCTGTGACGGTTAATTTTATGTGACAAATTCTTTAGGTTGTGGTGCCCAGATGTTTGGTCAAACACTAGTCTAGATGTTGTGTAGAGATATTTTTAGATGTGACTAACATTTAAGTCAGTAAACTTTGAATAAAGCAGATTACCCTCCATATTGTGGATGGGCCACATCTAATCAGCTGAAAGCCTTAAGAACTAAGGTCCCCTGAGGAAGACGGAATTCTGCCTCCAGACTGCCTTTGGACTTGAGCTGCAACATTTACTCTTCCCTGGATCTCCACTCTGCTGCCCTCTGTAGAATTTGGACTTGCCAGCACCACAGTTGGGAGGGCCAATTCCTTAAATTTTTCTTTCTCCCTCTTTTTTTCTGTCTCTCCCTGTGTGTGTATCTCTGCATAAACATACACACACACACACACACACAAATGCACACAGAGGAATACAAAATGCATACACACATGTATATACGTATACGTTGTTGGTTTGGTTTCTCTGGAGAACCCTGACTAATACAGAGTTATATATATATTTTCCAGCTTGACTGTGGAGGAGATCTAAAAACAGTGACATCCTGTAGGAATGAACATAGTTAGCACTTACATCTTGGTTTCTAATTATTCTCCGGTGAAAGGTACTAGGTCCTTGGAAACATGGCTGATTCCAGGATTGAAGCATGGAAAATATGAGATGAGCCTGGAAAACCTTGCAGTGCCAGAGCTGAGTGATCTAAAAATAGATTGGGGATGGGCATGTTGAAAGGACACAGGAGCAGCTTGAAAAATCTACCATGGTCAGATTTGGGACAATTTGACAACAAATTAAATAAAATTTATAGACTAAAGTAGATATCCATGAGTCTATACTGATATAAATAAATAAATGATTAAGGAAATGAGGAGAGAGACAGCTCTTCCATTCTGTAGAGTTCCAACTAATAAACATAGAAGGAAAGATGGAAAAATAAAATCACAATTGGCATAGCAATAATTTCACAGGCAAGAATCATCAATGGTTGCTAAAATAATGAGTAAAAGTGTAATAAAAACAGAATATTTGAATAGTTTCATACTTTCTCCTACAAGATACTTACCAATTAGAAATAGAAAAAAATGAAAATGTTACACTTTCAGGTGAAACTTTGCAGTTGCAGGTGAAATAGTAGAAAAACTGATGAAGGTTAACATCACCAGTAATGATACATTGAGGCTTCAGACATTTCCTGATATGATCCACCAAGAAGGTACGACATCATTTCTGGGATATGTTTAACAATATAATGCATATAGATTTTTATCAGATGTATCAAGCTATAATTTTCATAAATCACTTATATTAGTCTTTAAGTTTACACATATTTGTGTTTTATTAAACTTACATGGTCTGCAGTTATCATCATAATCCAATTTGAGGACATTTTTATTACCACAAAAAATTACCTCTTGAGAAGCTGCAGTTCATCCCTGCTCTGACCCCAGCTCCAGGCAACAACTGATCTGCTTTTTGTCCTTATAATTTTGCCTTTTCTCGTAATGTTAGATATGTAGAATCATGCATTCTATCTCCTATATCTGGTTTCTTTCACCTAGAATTACAGTTTTAGATTTGACAAGTCTTTTGTAGTTTGTTTCTTCGTATTGCTGAATAGCATCTCATTATATGGATTTACCATATTTTCTTTTTTTTTTTTTTAAAGATTTTATTTTTATTTATTCGACAGAGATAGAGACAGCCAGCGAGAGAGGGAACACAAGCAGGGGGAGTGGGAGAGGAAGAAGCAGGCTCATAGCAGAGGAGCCTGATGTGGGGCTCGATCCCATAACGCCGGGATCATGCCCTGAGCCGAAGGCAGACGCTTAACCGCTGTGCCACCCAGGCGCCCCTATACCATATTTTCTTATTCATTCACCAACTGAAGGACATTTGGTTTGGATCGTTATTATGAATAATGCTCCTGTAAACATTCACATGCAAGTATTTGTGGGAAAATAGCTTTTCATTTTCCTTGGGGAAATACCTAGAAGTAGAATTGCTGGGTCATATGGTAAATGTATGTTTGTAAGAAACTAACAGTCTGTCTTTCAAAGTTGCTGTCATTTTGAATTCCCGCCAGCAATTTCTGAGAGTTCCAGTTGCTCCACATCCTTACCAGTACATGGCATTGTCAGTATTTTTTTTAAATTAAGCCATTCTAGTAGCTGTATAGCAGTATCTTGTTTTGGAATTAGTTTGCATTTCTCTAATAACTAATGATGCTTAGCATCTTTTCATGTACTTACTTGCTACTTATGTACCCTCATTGGGGAGGTATCCATTAAAATATTTTTACCAAATTTTTATTGGATTAGTTTCTTTTTTATTATTTTATTTTGTTGGTTTAGTTTCTTATTGAGTTATATGATTTCTTCATATATTCTGGGTAGAAATCCTTCATCATATGTACTTTTTATATTATCTCCTAGTATAGGGCTTGCTTTTTCATTTGCTTAACTGTGCTTTTTGAAGAACAAAGGTTTGCAATTTTGATGGAGTCTAGTTTATAAACTTTTTTCTTTATTGCCTTATGTTCTTTTTTGTACTAAGAAATATTTGTTGAATCAAATTCAAAAAGATTTTCTCCTTTTTTCTTCCAGAAATTGTATCGTTTTAGCTCTTATCTTAGATCTAAGAGCCCTTTCAAGTTTATCTGTGTGTATGATGTCAGCTGATAGAGTGTCATTTATCCATATACAGATATCCAATTGTTCCATCCCCTTGGCACTTTGTATAAAAATGGTATTCTTTCTCCCTTAAATTCTTGATAAGATTCTACATCAACATCTTCTGGGCCTTGGATTTGTTTTACATTTCTGAGTGTTGTTGGGTTTTAAAAAAAATAGTAATAATAAATAGACTACATTTTTAGTACTCTTTTAGATTTACAGAAAAATTGAGCAGATCATACAGAGTTCCATATATCCAGCCCCATTCCTTACAACGTACCACCCCCACACACACAGTTTCCCCTCTTAGTGAAACTTGCATTTGTGTAATCCATTCGTTATAATTAACAAACCAATACTGACATATCATTATTAACTAAAGTCCATAGTTTACATTTGGATCACTCTTTGTGTTGTAAAGAGACAAATGTATAATATGAAGTTTGACAAATGCATAATATAGATTTGCCATTAGACTTTTATATAGGATAATTTAACCCCCTAAAAATCACCTGTGCTCCACCTATTTACCACTTGCCTCACTCCCTGTTAAGTGCTGACCACCACTGATCTAAAAAGATCTATAAAACCAATCAGGTGTTTTTTAGAAAAGACAGTAAAAAAATTGTCTCCATAAGTTTGTGTTTTCCAAAATGCCATATAATTGAAATCATGTAATTTTTAGCATTTTTAGACTGGCTTCTTTCAGCAATGTGCATTTAAATTTCTTATATATCTTTTTATGGCTCGATAGGTCATTTCTTTTTATTGCTGAACAGTATTCCATTTTATGAATACACTGTGGTCTGTTTATCCATTCACCTATTGTAGAACATCTTGGTTGCTTTCAGTTTTTAGTCATTAGGAATAAAACTGCTATAAATTTTTTAGTGCAGGATTTTGTGTGGACGTAAATTTTTACCTCAACTGGGTAAATACCTAGGAGCATAGTTGTTGGATCATATGGCAAGACTATTTATCTTTGTAAGAAACTGTCAAACTGTCTTCTAAAGTAGTTGTATCATTTTGCATTCCCTCCAACAATGAATGAGTGTTCCTGTTGGTCAGCATACTCACAAGCATTTATTATTATCAATGTTTTGGATTTCAGTTATTACAATAGATGTGTAGTAGTATCTCATTATTATTTTAATTTGCAGTTTCTTAATGACATGAGATGTGGAACGTCTTTTTATGTGCTTATATGCTGTCTTTGCTGAGGGTTCTTCAGATGTTCTGTCCCTTTGTAATTGGGTTGATTGTTTATATATTGTTGGGTTTTAAGAGTTCCTGTATATTTTGGATACGAGTCCTTTATCTAATATATATTTTGCACATGCTTTCACCAGGTCTGTGACTTACCTTTTCATTTTCTTAACAGTGAACAAAGGTTTTAACTTTAAGAAAATCCAACATATCAAAAGTTTCTTCCATGGATAGTGCTCTTTGTGTTTTCTCTAAAAACTCATCACTAAACCTATGGTTACTTAGATTTTGTCCTGTTATCCTCCAGAAGCTTAATAGTTTTGCATTTTATATTTTGGTTTAAAATCCATAGAGTAAATTTTTTTAAAGAATGTAGGTCTCTATGTATGTTGTTTTCATATGGATGTCCAACTGTTTCAGCACCATTTCTTGAAAAGACTGTTATTTGTGGAATTGCCTTTGCTCCTTTGTCTGTTTGTATATCTGTTTCTGGGCTTTCTGTTCTATTCCATTGATCTGTTTGTCTAGTCTTTCATAAATATCACACCTCCTTGATTACTATAGCTTTATGGTAATTATTGAAGTGGATAGTGTCTGTCCTCTGACTTTGTTTTTCTGCAATGTTATGTTAGTTATCCTGGGTCTGTTTTCTTTTCTTTTCTTTTTTTTTTTTTAAAGATTTTAATTATTTATTCGACAGAGATAGAGACAGCCAGCGAGAGAGGGAACACAAGCAGGGGGAGTGGGAGAGGAAGAAGCAGGCTTATAGTGGAGGAGCCCGATGTGGGGCTCGATCCCATAATGCCGGGATCGCGCCCTGAGCCGAAGGCAGACGCCCAACCGCTGTGCCACCCAGGCGCCCCCCTGGGTCTGTTTTCTTTCCATATATACTTTAGAATGAGCTTGTTGATATCCCCAGAATAACTTGGGATTTTTATTGGTATTGCCTTAAATCTATAGATCAGGTTGGGAAGAATTGGCTTCTTGACATTTCTATCCATAACATTTCTGGACTACTTACCCATTTATTTAAATCTTTGATTTCTTTCATTTCTTTCATTAAGTTTCCTAGTTTTTCTCACATAGATCTTACACATAATTCATTAGATGTATAGATAAGTATTTCATATATTTTGGTGCTAATGCAATGCATTTATGTTTTTATTTCAAATTCCAATTATTTGCTGCTAATATGTGGGGGAGCCATTGACTTTATTATAGTAACCATTTATCCCTCCTTTGAATGGGTCCACTGACTTTGCCAATAAAGCTGCCAATGTTTGCCATCAACTTTGAACAGTCAGCTCTCATCTGCCAGTCATAAAGCTGCAGATTTTGCAGCCTGAGCTGGAGTGGTGGAGTGAGGTGGGATTAGAAGGATACCCACGCAAGAAGGCCACAGAATTGCCATTAGGTTTCCCCGTTGTGGTCGCACTTTTTCAGGAGTAAACACATTGCGTTTTGTTGTGTCTTTGGTCACTTTGAAGTACCTGAAATAGTTCATTTTTTTTCTTTTTATATTTCATTCAGTTTCATACTTGCTTTGCAAATTGCTTGATCTCCTCACACAGATATTATTGAAAGTCCAAACCTGAATTTAATTATGAGGAAACATCAGACAAGTCCAAATATCATTCCTCCTGCCTTAAATACACTTGATATCCAAGAATGATGTTAGTTGACTTCTTCCAAAATAAAGAACCAGTCTAATACCTCCATATGAAGCAGAAATGTTAAAAGAAAATAAGTTTCTTATGATATTTATATTCAATGATATTTCTTGCACGAACACAGAAGAACTGATGGCATTACAAACTTGGAACCAGATAAGATGTTGTGAAATTTGACACAAACTAATCTAGTCCATAGAGTTACCAGATATATGATGGCAATATTTTCCATGATGTAATAAATAAGCACTAAATGCCCTAGTAGAGAAATGGAGTAGTATCCAGATCTTCATGATCTGGTTCTGATAAAGTTTTCATGATGATGGGAAATGTAGCTTTATCCAAACTTACCCATAATGCTTTCTTTCTATCTAGTATTGAGGAGGTTATAAGATCTATTTGGTTTCTGTTTGATGACTATAACTCATTAGATTTAGCATGTCTTAGGCAACTGACTTAGGGAAAGGCCTTGTATAATGAAATGCTGAAGCCATAAAAACAAAAAGCTTAATTCTTTCTGCCAAACAAGCACTGGAACTAGGAAAGCTTGATAATTTCCTATAGAATTTTCTTGGAAATGGAGGATAAGGTGTTCTTATTAAATCCACATTTGATACAGCTGTCTAGAAGTAGCAGGCAAATCCCATGAAGCTTCCAAGGCAACAGAAGCTGTCCTCATGCATTTCAATTAATCATTAAATTAAGTCTCTATATGAGAATCAAAGGACTAAATAATAACAGCAAAGAACCATTCACAAATTAAAAGATTATGTGCTTTTTATACTTAATGACAATTTGTTTCTGTAAGAAGTTTTTATTAAGTCCACTAGTCACAAAGAATAAATAAAAATGAGCTTGAACTTTGCAAGTATATTTGATTTTATATGTGCATTCCCTAATAATGTCTGGACTCACCAATTTGGACACCAATAACAGCAACAACTAGATGTATGTGTTTATTTGTGTGCACATTCATTAGTGCTAATCTTTGGTACTAGTCTTACATGCATTAGTGATAACGGAGTCTTACAAATGTGTATGTTGTTGATATTTTGATTCCTCTTTACTACCCTCCTTATGCTACTTGGATCCATAGCTCATTACTATAGACCCTCATTGGCAAAATTCCTCTATTCACTGTCTTTTTCTTCCTCAGTCATACTTGACTATCCACAATCCAATCCGAAATGGGCCCAAACATCCCTCTTCTGCTTTACTGAATGTGTACATCTGGACAATGCTGGAAATAATCACACATCTGTCCAGTTGGTGTCAGATTCATGGCCACAACCTTAAGTGGGTACATGACCATGATATTTTCAAGTAAGCTCACTCTCTTACTGTACTTCCATGCAATATTACACCTTTCCTTTCATCCTCCTACCTTTCTCATATATAGCTGGTATCTTTTATCCATATTAATGATCTTTCCTCAAAAATTATGTTCCACTCAAAGTATCCTCATCTTATTTGATGGCAATTCCTTCTTGTCATTTTATCAGGCTAATAGCTCGGGAGTTAACCTTCACTCCCCTCTTTCTTTCACATTCCATCTCTGGTCCATCAGCAGTTCTCTTTATATTCAAAAGAGTTTCAGAATCTAACCACTTCTCACCTCTTCCACTGTTGCCCATATGATCTGACCTACAATTTTCATTATTGCAATATCTTTCCAATAGATCATGAACCTTGGCTTAATTGTCTTGGCTCTAATTGCCATCACTTAAAATGATGCCTGCCACATAGTAGATGCTCAATAAGTATATGATACAGTTTGATTGAAGGATGCATCCGCATTCAAACATATCCATTAAGAATAACTGACTCTTTTCAACAAATGGTGCTAGGACTTACTGTAAAGATGGCAGTATCTCCCAAAGTGGTCAATAGAGTCAATGCAATCTTATCAAAATCCCAATGATATTTTTGGAAGAAATTAAAAAATCCATCCTAAAATGCTTATGGAATCACAAGGGACCCCAAATCAGAGAAATCTTGAAAAAGAACAAAGTTGGAAAACTAAACTTATTAATCATCTCTTATTTCCACATCCTCTTCCAGTTAATGCTTCATTTTGTACCACTGTCACCTCCAACCTTCCTCATGCCCACCAAACACAAAAGTGTTGCCTCCTTCTGTTGTGTCTACCTTCTCACTTGGCACTTGCCCATCATCTTCCTCTGGATTCTGCTTTCATGTCCCCCACCACTCCATGTTCAAATTCAAACAGACACAATCTATCCTTATCTTATATGATCTCTCAGCAGGATTTGACACTCTTTTATTTTCTTTATCAACAGGTCTTCAAATTTTTCTCATACCACTCTGTGTTCTGATTACTTTTCTACTTTTCAAGTTATTTCTCCAACCAGACTGCAAGTGTCAGAGATCCTCAAGGCTCAGGATAAGGACCTTTGTCTTGAGAGAAAAGACAAACAGGAGATAAATAACACCTAAATAGGAAGGAAAGCTAAGTTTATCACAGAAAATAATTTGGAAGGTACCTATCCGAACAATACACCAGAGTCCATTCATATTCTTGTAATTCAACACTAACTTGGTGCAATATATTCGGTCATCAGTATATATTATACTCAAATGCATTATCAGATTATAAGCTGAGTGACCAGAATAATAGCTAAAGGCATGTCTTTCTACTAGGTCTGTGTGGCAGACTTCAAATATTTGAAGGGTAAAAAATTTGTTTAATTAAATGATTTTTTAAAACCTGTCTGAACTAAGTCTACAAAGTAGGAAGAACATAGGCTTGCAGACAGCCAAATCTTATTTTTTAATAATAATTTTTTATTATGTTATATTAGTCACCATACAGTACATCCTCAGTTTTTGATGTAATGTTCCATGATTCATTTTTTGCGTATAACACCCAGTGCTCCATGCAATATGTGCCCTCCTTAATACCCATCACTGGCCTATCCCAATCCCCCACCCTCCTCCCCTCTGAAGCACTCAGTTTGTTTCCTAGAGTCCATAGTCTCTCGTGGTTCATTCCCCCTTCTGTTTACCCTCCACTTCATTATTCCTTCTACCGATCTTCCTGCTATTTCTTATGTTCCATAAATGAGTGAAACCATATGATAATTGTCTTTCTCTGCTTGACTTATTTCACTTAGCATAATCTCCTCCAGTTCCATCCATGCTGCTGCAAATGTTGGGTAATCATTCTTTCTGATGGCTGAGTAATATTCCATTGTATATATGGACCACATCTTCTTAATCCAGTCATTTGTTGAAGGGCATCTCGGCTCCTTCCACAATTTAGCTATTGTGGACAGTGCTGCTATAAACATTGGAGCCAGATCTAATCCATTATAACAATATAATAGCTATTCAAGGTACTATTAATTTTCTCAACATCTTTGGTCTTCATTTTTCTATTGAAAAATGAGAATAACAAAGTTTAGCCCATAGAACTATTGTGAAAAACAAACTGTATGACATGTAAGCACTTCCCACCAGTAGCAATTTTTAAAGGAAATTGTCCTAATTGAAGTGCATGGATGTTAAAGTCTGTCCTATACCTCAATTTCTGGAGTTTTCAGTTATCTTACCATTTCTTCTCATTGTATGAAACATTAATACAATGATGTATATGAAATTTCCTTTCCCATTTTAGAGATTTGTAAATGTTAACAATTAAGGTGACTGATGTTCCATTATTCCTATCTTCCCAGTTCACTGGAAGATGTTTTGGAATCCTTGTAAAAATCCCAGTGATGCGATAATTACTTTGATTATTTTCAAAGATATATGAAGTCCTCTGATGTCCTTAATTGATACTTTTTAACTGCTGTGCAAAGCTTGAGGTAAACTGAAGAGGAAAAACGTTGTAAAGGGAATAAATATTGATTCAACTTTTCAGTTAAAAAATAAATGCTGTTTAGTTTGCAAAACAGCAGTACTGAAGCCACCATTACTAACACCACTACTGGGTAGTTGAGCAGCATTTTTATTTTTATTTTTATTTTTATTTTTTTTTAGATTTTTATTTATTTATTCGACAGAGATAGAGACAGCCAGGGAGAGAGGGAACACAAGCAGAGGGAGTGGGAGAGGAAGAAGCAGGCTCATAGCGGAAGAGCCTGATGTGGGGCTCGATCCCACAACACCGGGATCATGCCCTGAGCCGAAGGCAGACGCTTAACCGCTGTGCCACCCAGGCGCCCCGAGCAGCATTTTTAAAAGTGTACAGTGATTTAGACTGATGCTTTTCAATGTTCAATGTGCATGTATAGCATCTGGGAGCTTGTTACAATGCGGATTCCAATTAAGTAAATCTGAACTGGGAGCTGAGGATCTGCATTTCTAAGCTCCTGAGTGATGCCCATAGTGTGGGGCTTCAAACTATACACATTTGCAAGGATTTGGAAGCCTTTGCTTGTGTAAAGAAATCTGAGCAAAAAAGGAAATCATCCAATTGAACTTCATTTATCATTTAAAAAAGATTTGGACTATGCAAAAAAATCATCTCCAAGAAGTCTTTATATTTTTAGAAGGCAAAGTGAAGAATGAATAAATACATATGGAATAAACTCAGCCAGTATATTGGAAATAGTTTAGGATTTGATGCCAGAGATCTGGCTTTGAATTCATCTGGGCCACTCACTAATTCTGTGATCATGGACAAAACTACCTAAATAACTTTGAACCTCAGTTTACGTATTCATAAAATAAGTTCAATGATATAAGATTGATATAAACTTTACATGAGAAAACATACCAACAAGATGAAAAATAAAGATATTTGCTTCTCTTTTTCAACATACAGAGCTTTATTTTTATATGTTGTCTATACTTTATACTGTATATTACACTTCATACTAGCACTATGTACAATATGACTATGGCAAGCTTTTTTCTATTTTAAATAATTATGTAAATGTTAATCATGACATTGCAAATACAAACAATACCTATCATATTTAATGGTGAGTCTTTGATAGGAATCAAAAGATGTAATTATATAATCATTCCCATGCTAATGGACGAATATCTTTTTATAGCACAATGACTGAAACACACTATCAAAAAATTATGAATTGTCTTGTTTGTACACATGTACACGAAAGAAGAAGACCTGCATTCAAGGCTCAGCTCTGCTATTAATTTATGTTTCTTCTGGAAAGCCACTTAATTTCTGTCGATCGTGGTTTCCTACTCTGGAAAATCATATTGGATTACAACTAAAATCTCTTCCATCTCTAAGATTCTAATCTCCATGCTATTTAGGCTCTTGCAGCTTCACTGGCTGAAAGTTTAACCACATGTATGTATATACCACGGCACAATAGTGAGACTATTCTCTGAACAGTCAGGTATGAAATAAATTCAACACTCACCACATGAATATATTTACATTCAGTTAATATTTGATGCTGATAAAATCACTTGATATGAATGATAAATCATTTAGATGTGATGATGAAATCATTTAGATATGAATCTAAAGTGACAAATATGGTTGAGCATTTGCTAGCTTCTCTTCCAGGCTTTTCTTTTTTTTAAACTTAAGTTGTTAAATCCTCATTATAATCCTGCGAAGTAGATGCTATTATTATCTTCGTTTTACAGTTGAGGAGACTAAGGTATGAGGAGATTAACTTGTCTATGGTCATTCAAGTTTCCGATCCCCATGACTTGGCTTTGGAGGTCACATTCTTAACCAACCTGTGTCACCATAACCATAACTGTTTCTTAATTCGTAATTTATTTAGTCAGGTAGGAGCATTGGACTGACTTTTTAGTAGTTGATTTATGTATACAAGACCCCCATAAAATCATTCTGTCAACCAGGTTAAAGATTGCCCTCACAAACATTTTGACCAAACATATTATTTTGTTGCAGTATCCTGTGTAGTCACATGCTTGACAGATTTTTGATACCTGCTTTACCCTGCCACCCCTTGCCCTCACTGCACCATTCTTCCCTCAGATAAGAGAAAAACATGCTTAAGGGACCCAAGAAATTAAAATCATCAGAAAGTCACTCATTCTTTTTTTGTTAACACATTTGAAACTGCTAAAGGAGAGGGATTTTCTTCTGGGTAGTATTGCAATACATTATGTAGTTTCTAGGGAAAATAGTTCACTGCATTTTTTTGGTAACAAGTCAAGTACATATAAATTCAAGTCCAGGTTAAGTAGTTGTGCTTTTTTGAAGATTTTATATCTGGTGTGGTCTGCTCAGTGTCACCAGGTTTCCACAGCAATATAGCTGTAACATTCCTTCTGAGAGAACTTGCATTGGGCACACTGGAGCAGATTTATGTCATCGACCCCCACAAGGTATTAATCATTCTTTGAGGTCATTTTTAGCTATCAAAGTAAGTGCATTTGAAAAAAATTGCTAAAACTGCTTTCAAGCCAGTTCTCGTGGTTAGTTTTCGTGGTGGAAAAACAAAAGTTGAAAATTCACAAAACAAATTTCTTGGCAGAGAAAGTATGAAGACTGAGATTCAGATGAGGGTGTTGCCATTCATTAGCACACTTACAAAATGTCTGTGTTATGAAAACCAGGGCACACTTAGAGGAAAATAAACAGATTTATCAGCCTGGTTACAATTTTATGAGGTACAATGTTGAAAAGTTTCCACTGTCTGTGTGAAATCCTGACAAGATAATTCAGACATGGCTGGACTGATGTGACTTTTCTGTCTGGTGCTAGAAAACATAGTAACAGCCAGATACACTTCTCATTTGAGACTAGGCCAGGTTCTAAAGGACTGTTTATATTTTCAAGATTTTATCTTTGTAGAAGTCAGACAACCAGCTTTGGTACATGAATGGGAGCTGGTTATTACCTAACTAAATATCTGTAGTCAATCTGAGGGGAATGAGAGTGCTGACATTTAGTCAGGACTATTTCATTGTCAAGTGCCTCAGAACTTGGCTGACAGAGGAATTTCACCTCCATGGAAAAGCCCAGAGGCCTAAACTCTACCTGAATCTGGGCTTGCAGTGTAGGGAGAGGAAACAGATATTTAAAGGTGGTCTAAGATGTATAAAGATTACAGTGAGTCCATGGAAAACAGACTCATAAAGAGTCTTTTATTTGACATTTCTATCTTTATGTGCATATGAGTATTTTGTACTTATATGCATGTAATTTCATTAAGAAATACAGAATTTTAAAAGGAACCACCAACTGAAAGTATCTTTTCTAAACTGTTCTCTCCTACCACTTTCCTCCCCAGCTCTAAGTGATATCTTATAGCTTGAGGATTTTTTTATGCACAGTTGATTCCAAAGCCCACATCTAAGAGGGAGAGTGCTGGCATCCTTGGTGAAGCTGTTCAGTTTGGAAAACAAGGCTTCCTGGTTCTTACAGGCATTTAAGATGGTTGGGGATGCAATTCAGCTATTTCCAAGCAGTTTTCTTCTTGATGTTTCTTGTTTTCCAACTGCAGTAGTTTGAACAATAAGATTTTTTTTTCCTACTATAAAAATATTTAAGGGTAGTTTATTCCACACTTCTTTGAAACACTTACCAGTGTCTTAAAGTCTTATCCAAATTCATATGTATATTAAGGAGATTTTGCCCAACTTTTTGAGGCTTACCCAATTTATAAGCACAGTGTGAAATATCTCAAAAAAAATTCAGGCTGTAAAAGAAGGAATTTAATGTTTTTAGGAACTGGAATTCCTTTTTAGTAGCAACAAATATTGACTAGATTATGTAAAGTGAAGAGTGATTTAATGAATAATTTCCCAAGGCTACTTGGAAGTTTACGTGTCTTCTTCTTGGCCCTGACCAGCCCCTTACCCCACAGTACTTCTTTCCAAGAATCTGGTATCTCATCTCACACTCTTTAGAAATAAGTATGCTTTATTTGTCCATTTTTCCCGTGTATATAAAAATCCAACATAAGACTTTAAATCAACAAATATATAAGTATATATTTGTTTGACTCAGTCCATATTACGTACTGTACCAGGCAAACCTTAGGTCAGATGGGAAATAATAAATCAAGTATAGACTTGGTTACTCCAGTATGACAGTGATGGGATTACATGGGGTAGAGGGAAAATTCTAGACAGGAAGATTTCTCAGCGTTAAGCTGCTATTTACCATGGGTTCACCTAGCAAATGTGACTGTTTCATCCTACCTTAAATATTCTCTACAACTGCCTTTATATCAATGTAGAAGAGAAATACTTGGGATGAAACAGTTCAGTATAGTTTGAAGATGTCTGCCTCTTTAGACTTAGCCTATTTGCTGTTCAGCATGCTAATTTCGCTTCTCACTGGCTGCTATAGACTGAATGTTCATGTCCCTTCAGAATTCATATGTTAAATCCTGATACCTAATGTGAGAGTATTAGGAGGTGGGGCCTTTCCGAGGTGGTTAGAGCATAAGGGTAGAAGATAGAGCCCTCATGAATGGGATTAGTGCCCTTATAAAAGAGGCTCCAGGGAGCTGTCTTGCCCCCTTTTCATCATATGAGGTTACAGTGAAGAGGCAGCCAGCTGTGAACCAGGAAGCTGGCCTTCACCACATAGCAAATCTGCTAGGGCCTTGATCTTAGACTTTTTAGCCTCCAGAATTTGAGAAATCAATTTCTCTTGTTTCTAAGCACCCAATCTCTGGTATTTTGTTATCAATCCAAATGGACTGACACTCTGGCTTGCGGCCTACTTTTATAATCTGAAGTGTTGGGTAGTAGCTTTCTTTGATGTTTGAAGAAGGTGATATAGTACTTACTTCATAATTGTGCCTGTGTGTGTGAGTCTTCCAAATCTAATCATGTAATAGCTACCGTTTGATTTTCAGTCTTTTTTTATTATAGATATGAGAAGCAGAGTAATAAAATCCATAGAAAATTAGACAATATCATTTTGTAGCAAATAATGTACTTTTTCAAATCTAAAGTAACATGAAAAGGTATCATTGATTTACTGACACCTTCTTTAAAAGTCTTCTTTTAAAAAGTCCACTACAAAGGTATGCCTCAGTTATAAAAAATGCATACTAATTATGGAAATGTGAAAATGTGAAAATAAATAATTGCTTATAATTACGGAAATGCAATAGTTTTTCTTTTTTCTTTATGTATCAAATTATTTTACTCGACATGATATTAAATTATATTGATTCATAAATACTTGAATGCCACCCATTTATGCTATAACAATACTTTATTATAGTGGGTGGTCAGTCATACAAAAACTTAGAGAATAGAATTCTAAAATGGAAAATGATTGTGCTCTCCCTCTATCTAAACTTGTTCTTGGAACAATTTTGCTTTGAGAACTGTAATAATGCTAAGGTTCACGAACCTTCTCTCAGTCTCCTCAGAAACTTATCCAGATCAGCATTTCCCCATCTTTCATGGAATAAAAGGTGGGGATGTGGTCAGTTTTTCTGGAACATGTTGCCAAAACTTTAAGGTTATATCAACAATTGAGTGGATATAAGAATGAACCATCCTTTCTATTAAGATGCGAGGAAAAGAGACCCAATTTCATTTAGAGGTTTGCTTTGAACATTTTCTCTGTGTTCTGAAGTGACCTGAAGTTGCTTCTACCACCACACCCAATCCCACAAGGATTTTAATTGGCATGCCTGATAATATTGTTTTAAATTTAGTAGGGAAGGCCTCCCACCACTAACTGTTTCTATAGAGCATTATTGAACTCTTGGGGAATTTTTCCTCCAAAGAAAGCATGGAATTCCTCTCTGAAATATTTATTTCTTTAGGACTCCAAATGGAAGTGTCTGGAATAAAAAAGAGAGTGAGAATGAGAGAGTGAGAGAGTAGGAGAGAGACGGGGAGTGGGGGAAGGAAGGAGGGAGAAAGAGATTCTTGGCAAATAACTCTTTGGATTTTTGCACATTTGCATTCAGCTGAGAATATATTTGACTTTCGCCAAGTGAGATTTGGAAGATGCTAACAAAAAACTTCAGAAGTGTGAATGAAAATCTACTGATCATTTTCCCTGTCTTTGGAAATATACTTATTTCAAATTACCCAATAGGAAGGAAGTAAATGACTATTTGTTATTTGTTGTCTAATAAGCAGATATCATTGAACCTAAAATCATCTTTTTCTTGAGCTTTTAGGTTGCATCCAAACTCTAAGCTGCAGTAATAGACAAGTCACCATTTTGGGTCCTGCCAAGATTTTTTTTTCTGATAGTAATTTTCCAGTAGTACACCCAAATTAAATTCTAAGATGTCCAGAATATTTAGGCCATGTCAAGAGCAATTGTCCTCTGTTCTGCCATTTAGATGGATGACATACTACCTGTAAATCTACCCCTATCAAAAACAACTAGTCTACATTTCTTTTTTTTTCCCTTTCTTTTTTAAAAATCTACATTTCTTTTAATTTGCTTGTTCTAGTGCGAAACTTCACTGTTGGATACTTTTAGGGAATGTACAACTATGTTTCATTTCCTTCTTATTATATCCTTCAGATGATCTCAAATGACCCACATCCTTTCTTATGCATCCTACAGAGATAATCACCAAAGAGTGGGTTTTGGCTAATAGACACTGATGCCCGGAAGACCAATGAAAATGAAGAGCCAGAGTCAAGATCCCGATTCCTTTCCTGCCATCACTTCCAAAGTAACCTTTTTCATGCATCCAGGTAATGCTTGGGCTCTCCATCCAAGATTAAAAACATCTGCTAGAGGACTTGTCAAACAGTCTTGGAACACTTAGTCGAATTTACAGTAACTCCATCTGGGACTGGTGATACTTACTTCTTTCATATCTTTAATTGTTTCTAGCACCTCCATAGATCAAAGTTCTCTCCATAATCCTTTCTTTCCATCATGGCATATTTACCCATTTTATATCAAAATATATAATCTTTACCATCTGGTTTCATAGAGGAGTATAAATCTTTATCAAAGTAGATTAACATTAAGTAACTTTTTCCCCAGCTCTTTGTGCCTGTATTTCTTTCTTATGTGCAAATTTAAGAAAATCATCCTCTCTTCCATGTTAGAATTTAAATGTAGAAACGAGATTCCTGGGCTTTTCTAAATGTGGAATATTTTTACATGTTGCCTTGTGCTTGAATTTAGAAGTTCAAAGGAAGTTAGTGTTTTGTTATCCTTCATCTTCTGTACTAGAATGATATATATTGCTCTTACAACAAATATTACTTGATCTTGATTATAATTTTGCACATTTGGAAATCTATGTCATGTCATGAAACTATAAACATCAAAAAGACATGATTAGTTTTTAACAATTTTTAGTACTTGGTCCAGTGACTAGTTTGTAGTAGATACTCAGTAAATTATTATATTAATAATACAATAGATTTTTATATTATTATGTAATCATAATACTTGTGTTAAATTATAGATTTTCATGTTAAAATGAAAATCGTAAATTGCCTAAATGTTGTAAAACCTTAAATAATAGGCTAAAATTATTACACATACACATAAATTATGTAATGATCTGATTCATACAAATGAATGTATCACTCTAGTTATGATAATTCATAAGCCCCTATAAAACATTATTTCTATTTCATACTCTATCCCTACAATACTTCATATTTTCCTACTATTACACATCTAATATACTCTTTTGTTGTACACAATGTGGTAGTTTTTTGCTTCTACTTGCCCCACACTTTCTGTCATGCACACAGTCTGGGTTTTTAATATAAACAGCACATTATTTACAAGAAAGTAGATGGTTAAATCTTAAAATGTTTGTGTTGTTAATTTCTTTTCTATAGCTAAATATTATTTTTTTAATTTCACGTTTCTGATTGGATGTCAGTGAGTCACTCTTGAAAACACAGACTGAATTCTCATTAATTACTATCAATAAGATAAATTCACATTCTCTCTAATTCCCAACACTGAAAAGTAGGCATGGACTGAAGAGACACTTTTAAGTGAGAAGACCTTACTATAAAAAGTGTTTTGGAATTTGGTAGACTTAGCCTTTTATCCATTTTGGATAGTTACCAATTCTCTAATCCTAGTGTTAAGGGTAACACCTCAATCATGTTCCTCTTATCCAGGACTAAATAAATGTTTCTTTCTAAGGCAAAGACCCCTTTCAGGGAGCATACCATAAATTCTAAATATACCTCATATTCTTCTATTATGACATGTGCCACTGAAAACTATGAAAAATGAGCTAATTTTAAGGCAAAGCTTTGAAAAGATAGCATTACTTATAATAGCATCTATCCTATTGAACTTCAAAGAGTGAAGTATTTTAGGAGCAAATGTCAAGGCTGTGTTGGGGAAATCTGTAGAGAGAAGAGAAGAAATATCTAAGGTCATGTGAATACACCAAGTTTTATTGAAATTATAGCTCAAGAAACTTTGGGATTTTGATGTAACATCATATTTACATTGATAAAGTGAAACATTTATGTTTGGACCATTAAATTTACAAATACATAGTTATCTAAAAAATAGAAATAATTTTTAAATATTTACAATGGTACTCTTTTATCCCCTGAATTTACTTTAGCTGTAAAAAGGGCCTCGAAGAGGAGAAAGATCCTTGAAGTGGGAATCCAAAGACATATTTTAATTCAGTGTCTGATACTAACTAGATAATATGATCATAGGCAATATATTTTTTTCTCTGGGCCTCTTATGTAAAATTAAAGGAGTGGACTATATAATTTTTAAAATTCCTTTAAACATTGAAATTGTATGATCATATAGAAAATATTTAGATTCAATCATTCTACTCAAGCCAATGCCACATAAAACCCTGCAGTGTCATCCCAACTCTCAATTGTAAAAGCTGAGTGAGGAGGCTAAAATTCACTTTCCTGAGGTTGTAATGAGGCACCTCAACACCCCCCAAATGCTGATGTCAGGGAAAACCAAGTAGAAAGCTGGGACTTTCATCCCTACAGACCACTAATAAGCCCTTATTCTAACCCTCAGTGTCAGTGGAGACCAACTAGGGAGACTAGATTCCCACTCCCACCCAGGAGTAATAAGACATCCATCCCTTCCCCTGTTTCCTGGGTGGTGTCAGAGGAGCCCTGGTGGAAAGTCAGGACCTCACAATAGCTAAGCCCACCCAGCAGTAATGAGGAGCTTTCTTTCTTGTGTAAATGGAGGATAGGTGGGAAATTGGACTTTAACCACCACTTAACAATAATGATGAACTGCCCCCCCCCTTCCCTGCCAGAACAGTGTCAGAGAAAGCTAGCTGAAACAGAAGATTTAAATAAGATCTGAGTCTCAGAAGGTAATGCAAAAATGTCCTGGTTGCAATAAAAAATCATTCATCATACCAAAAACCAGGAAGATGCGAAGAAATAATCAAAGGATACTAACATCAAGATGACGTAAATGTTAGAATTATTTTACAAATATCTTTTTTTTTAAGATTTTATTTATTTATTTGACAGAGAGAGAGACAGCCACTGAGAGAGGGAACACAAGCAGGGGGAGTGGAGAGGAAGAAGCAGGCTCCCAGTGGAGGAGCCTGATGCGGGGATCAATCCGAGAATGCTGGGATCACACCCTGAGCCGAAGGCAGCCGCTTAACGACTGAGCCACCCACGTGCCCCCTATTTGACAAGTATCTTAAAAGAGCCATCATAAAAATACTTCGGTGAGCGACTAAAAACATACTTGAAGCAAATGAAGAATTAGAAAGTCTTAGCAAAGAATTGATGATGTAAAGAAGAACCAAATGGAAATTTTATGACTGGAAAATACCATGATCAAGATTAAAAGCCTCAACGGCAGAGAGTAAAGGACAAAGGAAAGGAAAGCTATAATTGAAATTACTCAATTTGAACAACAGAGATTAAATAAACTAAACATAAATGAACAGAGCCTCAGGGACTTTAGAGATTATAACAAAAGATCTAATATTAATGTCATAGGATATCTAGAAGGAGGAGAGAAAAAGGGCAAGGCTGAAAAAATACTCAAAGAAATAGCAGCTGAAAACTTCTCAAATTTGGCAAGAAATATAATGAGCCCCACAGAAATTAATGTCAAAGCGCATCAAAATTAAAACTACTGAAAATTAAGGACAAACCTTGAAGCAGTCAGAGAAATACAACACCTCATATATAGGAGAAAAACAATTAGAATGACAGACTTCTTTCAAGAATGCGTGAAAACAAGAAGGAAGTGAGACAATATTTATTTTTCAGGTGTTATAGGAAAAAATTTTCAACTCAATCTTACAGCTAGTGAGTATCTCTCACTAAGAGAGATTTACTCTTAGCGAGACAAACTAAGGGAATTTGTCCCAGGAGACCTACCCTAAAAGAATGGCTAAAGGAATTTCTCTAAACAGGAAGGAAAACATTTTGAGAAGGAACCTTAGAATATCAGAAATAAAGAACATAATAAGCAAAAAACATGAATAAATGTAATTGGCTTTTATTCTCCTTTTGATTTAAAAAAAAATTATGTCGATGGTTGAAGCAAAAATTATAAAACTGTCAAATATGGTTCTAAATATATGTAGAGGAAATATTTAAGACAATTATGTTATAAATGGGTGAGGGTAATAAGAAGTAAGGGAAGCTAGGTTCTCTATACCTCACTTGAACTGCTAAAATGAAGACCACAAATAAAATGTGGTGTATGCGTAATGTCATACTTAGAGCAACCACTAAGAAATCTATACAAAGAGGTATACTCAAAATATTACAGATATATCAAAATAGAATTCTAAAAAATGTTCAAGTAACTCACAGGATGGCATGAAAAGTAAAACAGAGAAATGAAGAACAGAAGGAACAAACAAAAACAAAGTGGCAAACAAAATCCCTACATATATCGATAGCAACACTAAATGTAAAAAATCTAAATATGCCAATTAAGAAATGGAGATTTGGCAGATTGGATTAAAAAACATGACCCGACCATTTGACAGTAAAATGACTTCATATAAAATGGAAAAGGTAGGTAGAAAGTAAAGGGATGGACAAAGATTTATCATGTAATATTTATCAAAGGAAAGCAGGAGTGACTATACTAATATAAGACTTCAGGACAAAGAAAATGACCAGAGACAGAGAGGGATATGATGTAATTGTAAAAGGACCAATCCGTAAAGACATAGCAATCTTCAATATGTATGCACTAGATAATAGAGAAAATCAGTAGGAAAAAAATGTCACGGAACTGAAAGGAGAAAGAGACAAATCCACTATCAGAGTGGACCTAGGCCTTGACAATAAATTCTTAGACTTGACACAAAAAGCACAATCCATAAAAAAGAAACACTGATAAATTGGACTTAAACAAAAATTAAAGATTTATTCTGCAAAAGATCCTGTTTAAAACATGAAAAGATAAGCTACAGGCTGTAAGTCCATGCCAGAATGGTTGGTTTCTGATGAAAACTCTCTTCCTGGCTTGCAGATGGCTGCCTTCTCAATGTATCCTCACATCTCAGAGCTGGGGGCCGGAGAGGATTTCTTCTTTTTCTTATAAGAGCACTAATCCCATTATAAGGACCCCAGCCTTATGACCTCCTCTAATTCCAACTACTTCCCAAGGATCCCATCTCCAAATACCATCACATCGGGGGTTAGGGCTTCAACGTGTGAATATGGGAAGGAGGACACAAACATTTAGTCCATACAAAGGAGGAATACTAAAAATCCCCAAATTAGAAAATAAATAGTTGAATACTTAGATATGCGTACAATTTCATATTAACCCCCCAGATCTATAAGGTGACAATTTTAGAGCTCAATTGGAATTGGGAGTTTAAAAGAATTACAGTAAGCCCTTTGGTGTTTTCCATGAGGATAATCAACAGAATTGTTTGATTATGTTTATATGGATAAATATGTTTGTTTATGGATAATGTTAGGTCTCCTTGAATGAATATCTTCTATGTAAATAGACCTGAAATTCATACTATTCAAAATTATCTGTTGGTTTAGATTATTTTACATTACACCTTTTGTATGATATTGAAACATGGTGGTCTCTTTGCAGATCTGCATTCCCAGCCCCACATTAGATGAGTTTCCAGTGAAGCTGTCTAAGGAGCTGGGCTCTAAATAAATAAAGAGAAAAATACTAGATAAGATGTTGAGAAAGAATACCCACACCTTGATGTTTATGGAAATATGATTGCTGTTTTTAGGATTAATTCTCCTCTACATTTTTTTTTTATTTTAAAAAGGGAACTTAAAATAACTTAAGCACGGTGCCAGCTGCACATTGGATACAGATGGGAATTCCCAAGTAACTTGTGCAATTACTACAAAAACTACAGACAATCCATGTCTAAAAATTTTAAAGGGAATCTTTAAATTACTCAAAGAATTTGGGGTTTGAAATAATTCCATAGTGAACAAAGTTTACAGTGAGCAGTCAGAAATGATCCTGGTGAATGAAACTATAGACATTCAGAAAGGGAGAGAAGAAAAGAAAAAAAAAATAATGAGGAAATGAAGAACACTTTTTAAATAAATGGAGATGAAGAATTTGTGTTAAACATTTTGTAATTGTGGGAAGTGGGAGAATGCCTAGTAATCAGTATAAATATTGACCAAGAGTTGGTAATTACTGAGGAATAGTTGATAAAAGTGATCTTAAATTCACTATCTGCTATTTTACAGATAAGCAAATACTTTATGTGACATCTCCCCCTCCTAATATCATCACACTGGGGGGTAGGATTTAATGTACAAATTTTGGAGGGACACAAACATTCCATCAGAATGTCAAAAATGTCAATAGAGGTTTTGATGGTCGTGGTGGTGTTTTGTTTGTTTTCAAGCACAAGCGTAGATAAAAGAAGTAAGGAAATATGCGTGCATACTTATGGCCTTTTTTCTCTCACAAAAGGTAGAGCATAATAGGAAATTTTTGTCCCTTGGTTTTTTTCAAATCTAATGTAATGATATCCTTGAAATCCCTCAATATCAGTTGATAGAGATATTCACTCCTTATAGCTTGATAGTCTTCCATTGTATGAAAGTGCCTAGTTTATTCAACCACTGTCCTATGTATGGGCATTTAGGTCATTTCTAATATTTTGATATTGCAAATAATACTGCAGTGAAAACCCTCGAGCATATATGTTTTTATATTTTGGGGGATGTATCCTTAGGTTAAATGATTAAAAATGGAATTGGTGGACAAAAATTAAATACGAGCATCTTTTTGTAGGTTGAAGGGTCATTAGTATATCTTTCCCTATAAATTGTCTCTTCGTAATCTTTGCACACTTTTCTAATTGATTTTGGCCTTTTTGTCGCTTGTTTTTTTAAGAGTTCTTTACTACTGGTGGTGGTTCTAAGAGACACACTGGTATGTTGTAATAAATGCCCAAGCAACATTATAGTGAAAATTAAGAACTGAAATTCGCAGATGATTTCCTTCTTTTAAAAAAGAAAAGCAAATATAAGACCATCCCTAGAAAATAATACCCTCTATCCATTGCTTTCCAGTCTAGCTTGTTGCAGGGAAGAGAAGAAAACAAGAGCTCACCAGCCCCCTGAGAACTGTATGTAACTCAGGTAAGCCCATGAGAACATCTTCTATGTTTCAATGTCATCTTTCTTGTATGATGAGAAACAAACATACAGTCGAACAGTTCCCTTCAGAATAATCCATGTGGAATTTATAAATATGTCGATTCTTATTTGGTTTATATAGACTACAGTTCTCCACATATTGTTCCATATAAACTTGATTATCATTGTCAAAGAAGTCCACTGACCAGAACATTGCCTTCATAGATACTTTCTGTGGTACCTCATTACAACACAAATTGTCTTTATTTCCATATCATTCTTCAGACCATACCCCTCTCATTTTCCCCCTTGGTGATCTTTATTTTTACTAGCCTATTATTCTAAATTATAGTTATCTGGATCATAGCACATTGGATTCCCTAAGTATATATTTTTACATATTATTAGTAGTAACATCAGCCAACTTTCTTCCTTCCTCCCTTCCTCTCCCTCTCTCTTTCCCTCTTTCTTTCCTTCCCTCTTCCCTCCTTTCTCCCTCCCTCCTTTCTTCTTTCCTTCCTTTTCTGTACCATGTTCGTATGTCTTCTCAGACCCAAGTTTATACCACATAAGGCCTTTCTCCATTATAACTTCCTCATTTCAGAGATATTTTAGCATGGATGTGTAGACCGTGCACTTCAGATTACAGAACAAACGGAAGTGCCTAAAACTAA
The DNA here is from genome assembly GCF_002007445.2 of Ailuropoda melanoleuca. Taxonomy (NCBI): domain Eukaryota; kingdom Metazoa; phylum Chordata; class Mammalia; order Carnivora; family Ursidae; genus Ailuropoda; species Ailuropoda melanoleuca. The sequence continues at coordinate 158,103,797 of NC_048218.1, forward strand.
AATCAGGTGCTGCTGATTCTGTTAGACTCTCCTACATATTTGCGTTCTTTATTACCACGTGTTTAGAGATTCAGGTTAAAGCCTGAATTTTTATGGCAACGAGGATGTGTTTATGTGTATTTTTCATTTCATTTGGAAACTGGCTGATAGAAGATTTACTGGTGAGAACACCAACTTAGATAAAATAAAAATCAACTCAACAGGGCCATGTATCACATGCTTACAAACTGAATGCTCACACTTTTGCAGCTTATTACCCCTGCCTCAGTACTCTTCCACTATTTTGAAACCTTTTATTCATTATTTCTCCATTTTCCTTTTTGCTACTATCCAGATTCATCCCCATTCTGATTATAAATAAGTTGCTTCTTGACATACGTACTCAGTCTGCAACCTGAGATAGAATTTCTTTCAAAAGGAATCAGATTTATCTCAACTAATGAATCATTAAGTTTCATATCTGTTGCCAAGTACATATTATCTTTTATTCAATATGATGTGCTGAATCCAGAGACTTCCCTGAATGCCAAAATATTGTTTCTCTCTTTCCACACTCTTTCTCCGGGGATCCATACATTTGTTCACTCACCTCAGCTCTGATCCACATGCCTGCTGTTTCCATCCCAGCCATCTCCATGAGCTGCCAATCACACTGCATTTGGCCAGAAGGCTTGGGCCTTTTGAATTTGTACAGCCAAATATCCAGAGACTGGGCTCACTCCACCGAGTACTTTTGGATTTTGGTTTCGGCATTGTTTTTTCACACAGACTTCCAGAGATGAGAAGTGGCTTTACCAAATCCCCATGCCACCTGGCTCTTTCCACTTCTTTATATTTCGCATTTTCCCAGCTACAGTGTAGCAGCCAACCTAAGCATAGGTAGCAAAAGACTCTTGGGGGTGCGGTGAATTTCACAATGAATATGTGCTGCCTAACTACGGGTTAGGGGGTTTATTTACTGAAAATTTTACAATTTTGTGTTTTCTTCTAAGCCATCTCAGCAAGAGCTTTTGACTTTCAGTGGTAGGAGATAGAGTGGTGACAGGTTGGCATGAGGTAGCTTTTGCCAGTTGAATAAAAAGAACCTTAAAGACTTTGGAGAAATTATCTAGGAATAGCCAGACGTCATTTCCCTAAAAAACTCTTTGTAGTTCAGTTGAGCGGCTGTAAACTACTAAAGGTAGCCTATTTGCTTCTCACAGTGGCATTCTGTTTGCTTCTCAAGATTTGGAGTGAAAGAATTGGGAATTAGCAGATTACTATGTTTCATTACCTCACATTTGATGATGCTTATTGTTAGGATATGCAAATACCAGTCAATTTGACCAGAAGGATTCAAGAATACCATTTCATCATAGATAATTTGTTGCTTGTGCCTCATGAATATAAAAAAATAATAATAATTTAATTCCTTGACTCCATCCCCCTAAAATGGGGGATCTATTATTAGTTAAAACTGTTATCCTTCCTGTACAGGATAGTTTTGCTGCCTTTCTTTTAACAGGTTTTTAAATCATCACAGAATCCAAATGGAGATAGCCCTGTAACATCTTCCTCCTATAAGCTGAGAAATCAGAATTACAGAACACTAACTCTCAGTGGTATGCATTTGACACAATTTTCTCATCTGCATCTGGACCAAAATACACCCTGCATTTTTCTCTTGTGGATACAGGGAGCTAAGGCTGCAGGCCATATCATGATGACATCCATGAAGTTTCTGAGTTTCGATGGAGTCATCATAGTGGCCTGGTATTTGGCCCTCAGCCTTTTGTGCCCGGGATTTCAGGATACCACTTCTATGTTGAGATCTTGAGAAGCTTACGAGCCTGATTATATATGTACCAGAAATACATTTATAAGGCAGTTTTCAGATATATGTATTTATCTTGGAACACATCTTTGCAAAAATCAAAAAGACCATTTCTGCTATACAAGATATCCCACTCCTAAGATCAAACCATTTAGAAGGCAAATTAGCAAGCAGGAATTGTTTAAGGGCTAGGAGATCGTACAGAAGGACTGGCGTGGGGTTGGAGGCTCCTTCATTAAGCCCTTTGAATGCTGTTGCTCTACAGATTAGGATGGGATGTATTGCTTGAATCTTCCATACACAGTCTCCCTCACACACTCGCTTATTCTGTTACTCTCTTACTCCTTCTCTTTTTCTCTGTTCCTTTCTAAAATTGTTCTGATAACCACTGGTACATTTCTTTTTCTGGCAAGCTCTCTTTGTCTCATATTCCATTATAACTACCTTTCATTTTCATTGCAATAGCACCTTTCTTCATTTCAACATACTTTCATACAATGTTACAACTCACAAGGGTATACATTTTTTAAAAACTGCCCAGCAGAATTGCTATTTCCTTGTTTTTAAAAGATTAATACTATTGATAAAATTTCCAAATACTTTTTTTTTTGCCTTAAATAATTTTGGACAAAGAATCCAATCTATCCATGATGTACATATCCTACTTCGCTTTCCTCACAGTTGCTGAAATTTCCTTTGGGAGTCCATCTGTCTTTTAGGACTTTAAACCGTATACATCTAGACATAGTTCCCCAATGGCTCTTTTACAAGGGTCATTGAAATTAGAAGTGCCATCTTCAGCGAAAGCGCGTGGGAGAGCAAACTGCCTTTGGCCCCTGGAGTCATAACCAACAATTTTATCAAATAAGGAATAGATGAGAGAGCCAGCGTTGTGTGCAGTTCAGAAATCAGTTTCTCTTGCCAGAGGTTTGGATTTGAACTACAGCTCCACCGTTGCCTCAGCGGTGGAACTATGGGTCAGTTCCTTCTTAGCTTTAGTTTTCTTATCTATAAAAGGTGGAAGCGAAAGCTCTCTTTCCCTGCTGCTCCTTCCATCCCACACCACCACTAGGCTTGTTGTAAGGCTTCAGTGAGAAAACACCAAGCACTGAGGACAGTGACCAGCAGGGGCTAGTCATCAGTAAGTGTTGGGCCACGTGTTAACACGTGAATCAGGGTAAGAATGCGGGACGAATCGTCTGCAGCCAACTCAGCATCATAACTACACCTTTCTGAGGTCTGGGAAATGGCGTTGCCCAAACTCCCCTTCGTTATTTCATTCTGGGTAAGATTTCCCTTTTTCCTTTGAGAGGAAGTTGCATGAGGTTTGGACGGCAGCAGAGAAGTTAAATATATTATTGTCTGGGTGTGGTGGCAGCCAGACTTGTAGGCAAGCATGAGAATCACAGCAGCTTTTTAGTGAGCACATGAGAACTACCCATATCATAGCTTCATACGGCAGAGGTCTTTCCTGACTCTCCAGTCCAACTTCCCTGACTTTCCAGCTTCAGTGCCCTCGATTTTCCATGGCAACTCTCTGATCCTCCCGTTCCAGATCTTCCAACATCCTTATAAAACCTAATTTCTAAGTGAAATCTTTTATTCTTGGAAGAGTTATACTAGTGGGTCTGTTTTCCTGTCCGACCCCAGCCTGATAAGCTGGCTGTGGTCAGGTTCAGGGAGATGCTGGAAAGTGGAGCTCACCTGAAACAGGGCAACTGCCCCTGTCCTCCATTGAGAAGGGTTATTTATAGATTATTTGAATTTTTCTTGCCCGTTAGACTATGGCACCAAGTCTCATGCATGGGCCATAGTAAGAACTCAGTAAACATTTCTTTTTTTTTTCTTTTTTTTAAAGATTTTATCTATTTATTTGACAGAGAGAGAGACAGCCAGTGAGAGAGGGAACACAGGCAGGGAGAGTGGGAGAGGAAGAAGCAGGCTTCCAGCGGAGGAGCCTGATGCGGGGCTGGATCCCAGAACTCCGGGATCACGCCCTGAACTGAAGGCAGACGCTTAATGACTGAGCCACCCAGGCGCCCCTCAGTAAACATTTCTTGAAAGCCAGCATGTACATGTGACTGCTTTTGTTTGGCCTTCCACTTATTCCCCTTCTTCTCAGACATGCTCTTTCCTCCTCTTCCACCACTGGGTAGTTGAACAAGAGCCGCTGTCTTGTGGTCACATTGTTCCTTGTTCGTTGTTCACATCACATCTATCTAATCAAAATTTTTCTGAAGAGTTTTTCAAGTGGAAACTAACAGAAGGGCCTCATTATAGCCTGGAAGCTAACCAGGAGCCCGGTTTCAACAGTGTGAAGTTTGTCTGGAAGCAGGAAGTGGATCCAAACATAGTAGGCACGTGAAATGGTGAGAGGATCCTGTCAGTATTCGAATCCCCTCGCTGCCTGGCGGAGGTTGGCATATTCCTTACCATTACAGTTTGGTTGTGAAGTCTGATACATCACCTTTCCTGCCTGAGCAAGTGTGAATTGAGTTTCTGTCATTGCACAGAAAGATGTATCTGCTTGTACCCCACTAATTTTGTCATGCCCCCATTCCTGCCTTCACCTTTTGCTGTGCCCTTAACATCCACTTTTGGAAGAAGAGAAGTGATAGAGGCAAAAGTTAGAGTTGAATTAGAAAAAAAATGTGGGCACTTGTAAAAGGAAGACAGGAAGAGTATTACTGAGTGGTCCTCAAAGACTAAGCTGTGAGAGAGCACAATTAAGATGAATTTTTTTAAGTTTATAAATAAATGCATTCTGTTCTGGCAAAAATAACCAAACCAAAAGCTAGTGTTAGGACAGCCATTCAGTTTCCCATTGTGTTAGTTATCTCACTCTCCAGATCCATGCTAACTTAATAACTCCATTGAATCACACGCTTGCCATGTTGTATCACAATTTTTCTACCTATTAGCTGTTCTACTTTACTAATCTGTAATCTCTAGCAAAGCAGAGATCATATTTTATTTGTCTGCACATTTCCAGCATCTGGAGTATTGCCTACCCCACAGTAGGTGATTGGTAATTTTATGTTGAACAAATGAAATGTACCTAACAAAGTGTATAATAAAGTAATATCTCTGTCTTGACACGCTTTTTAAAAAAGATCAGTTGGCACATTCAATCAAAGAAATACTGTACACATTATAGTTTAATGAGGAATTTGGACAATTTTTTGACATTTTTGATTATATGGGAAAATGTATATATACACATGTGTATGATATAAATATATATAATTTCCATGCACCACTTTAAAATGTTTTTTAGAATTCAGACTGAAAAAATTTGGAAATACTATGAGGTAATTCTTTGATGTGTCTTCCCTATCTTTCTCCCTTTCTTTCTTAATTCCAAGTAGCAGGCCATATGCTCCAGGAGCTGTAGATAGTAAGATGTGCAAGTTCTCAGTCCTTCCTTAAGACAGATGCTGGAGTCTAGTGACAGAGAGTAGACACAGACACACTAGCGTCTACCTGCCTGTCTATCTGTTCTCTAACATGCTTAGAGTTATTAGAGATAAATATTATTTTATTATCAAATGACCAGCAAAGGACCCAATAGCAATAGTGAGTTTGTGTCTTAGAATAAACCTGACTCAGTTTTCAGCTCTCAACATATGGAAAGATGCTATAAAAATTTAACAACCTAACAAAAGTGGGAAGGAATACGTAGAGTGAATGCTCTGGAATAAGAATAATGATAACGATAATATCTGATGTTTAGAGTGCTAAGTGCCATGAACTCTGATAAATATATTACATATAATATCTGTATTACTGTATACCTACAATAGTCAACAGGAAGTAGATATAAATTATTATATATATTGCAAATACAGAAAACTGCGCTAAAAGATGTTAGGTAGCTTTCCCAAGATCATGTAGCTAACGTGATAGAGCCAGCATTCAAACTCAAAGATGTCTATCTGCAAAGCCAGCATTCTTTCGTAAAACAGAGAGGCAATGTTCAAAAATACACTTGACAAAGAGAAAAATCATGCTGTTAGAACTGATAATATGGAGTGTGGACCCTAAGAAGCTGTGTGGAACAGGGTCTAGTAGAAGCCTCATGATAGAAACCATGCATTTAGAAGGGTTGGGAATGAAGTTTAAATATATTAGAAAAGATTATAGCAGTTAAAGGCCAAGGTTCACAATGTCAGAGGTGGAAAACAGTCTTCAATAAATATTTAACTAAAATATGGCATAAATATGCTACAATAGAAAGGAAGATGATCTTCATTGAGTCATTGCAGACTTTTCAAAGGTTAGAAAAAAATATTCTTTTATCCACTTTGAAATGTTTACTCTACAAATATCTAAGATAAATAAATTAGAAATACACAGATTAGCGACAAGGTTGCTCCTAGACAGAGAGGCTCCATTTAAGCTACAAGGACTGAGAGTCTGGAAGAGATAGTTCATTGAGGAAAAGTAGAGTTTTCTTATCAAAGAAAGTGATACTGGGCAGGAAAAATAAAAGCAGATATTTGCCTCATGTACCATTTGAAATATATGTCTGGATTTTGTCTAGAATATTTAGCTGGAGTTTCAAGGGCTTTGACTCCACTAGTTTTTTTTTTTTTTCCTTTCTACCCTTGGCTTTACATGTGCCTTGTCACTCCCAGCTGTAGCCTCAGCCATCATAAAAGAGCTCGGATGTTGTGGTAGAAAGAGTACCAGATTCAGAATCATCCATAACAGGCAGGAGCCTGGATATTCTTTGATTTGGCTACAACTCATCAAACAGCAATTGAATTTGTTCTAAATCAAGAGACAGGTGACTCTAGGACCCATTCAGTTTTAAAATTCTGTTTTTCTTCTCTGGTCCTCATCCCTTAAGTTGTAAAATTCCTTTCCTCCAGCACTCCTCCCACAACCCTCCTGAGCTGGTTCTTCCTTTTCCTATACATCTTGGCATAAGAACTCATGGTCTTTGCCAGGTAAGTTTTGTGAAGGTTAAAATATCTATGTATTTGAACATTACATGTCAGCTCAGCTCTGAATTATTTTTTAAAGTGTTATGAACATTGTACACTGTGACAAATATATATTAAAGCCTCCATATATAGTTGTTTGATGGACTAGAAGCTGCCAAGCCACTTCACTCTTATAGTGGAAAAAAATAATCTGTCTCTAAGAATTGTTTTTATCATGAGAAATCAGTTAGTACAGTTTTATTTTACAGAGGAGGAAATTGAAATGAGGGTTAGCTGAGATTCTTGTCTAGGTCATACCTCATGTATTGTAAATCTAATTTTCTTCCATCTATACCACATAAATATTTTCTATAAAATGTATGTTTGAAATTAGTAGTCCAGCAAGCTGATTCTTCTTCCAAATGCCTATCCATTTATTCAGCCATCATGTGTTTTGTGCCTACTGTGTGTCAAGCCCTATGCTGGGCATAGGCAATAGAAAAAAAGAAGCCAGTGATTGCTCTATTGATTGGCCTGTGAGGTAGTGTTAGGGTGCCTGAGAGCAACAAAATGGCACAGAGAATATACTGTGAGGAGCAGAATGATGGGCCAGGATATAATGTAGGAAATACAGTGAGAGGCATTTAATCCAGACCAAATGGGACAAAAAGAGTTTCTTTGAGGTAATGAGAAACGGTATAGAAATCAGCCACGCACCGAAGAAAGAATGGACATTTTAGGCAAAGGAAGCAGGGTACACAAAAGCAAAATGAGATGAAGCGGCCTCAACCCTTTGGAGAAGAGCAATGGCTCAGCCTGGCTGGGACCAGGGGCAAGGGGAAGACTCTACGTAAGAATTCTTCTTCTGTAAAATAAAAAATAGATTTATATTATACTTTAAAGAAACATGCAATTAATCACAAAGTTAAAAGGGTTTAAAAAAAAAAAAAAAAAGGAGGTGTGATAATATAAGGCCCGAAAGAACAAGATCAGTCCCAGAAGGAAGGAAAATGAGAGAGAGAAGCATGAAAGTATCTTGACCTTTGGTTGCCGGGAAGCAGAGGAAGGTCCCTCTGTGGTCCCCCCAGCACAAATCAGTCAGCCAAGGTGAAAGTCACCTGAAGAAACAGACATAAGTCACTGTGTGCGTTTATTTTCCCTACCACAATCCAGAAGGAGGACCAAATCAATTCAGAATCTGTGGCTTTGCCTGCATGAGTGATAGCAGGTCGTTTTCAGTGGGCCAAGTCCAGCACTGTATTTATTCAGCGCTGAAATGCAGTGAGGGAACAGGGAGTTGGTTGGCTTCCAGAATTATGAAATAAAACATTTGGCCACAAAATTAACCAAATGAACAAACGTCTTTTGAGGTTTGTTGTGGTAGCTGCATTTTGCATCAAGCCTACTTTGGGATGTATAGGATTTTCCTCTTATACTACGTCTCAGCCAATGAAAATCATTAATGTCAGAATATATATAATATTGTGTATTATGAAATCCTCAGTCTTTTCCCTGAAATCCAACAGTAATCGATACCTGGGTCACTATAAAGGCGATCTGCTTTCAACACTGGTCATCTCACCAGGGAGTAAGTCTGTAAAGTTTTTTTAATTCCCCAAAGCCAATATTAACACACACCCTGAAGCTCTATTCACTTGAATCTGTCAGTTTTCTTTGTCAGCTGAGGTTGAAATTGGCTACACAACTAGACTTAATTAGGTTGCATTCTCTTGGCTCTGGATTTTATTACTTTTCAATAAATGCCTGATAAAAATGGGATAGGCCCACCCACTCTATTAAAATCTTCAACTTGGGAAGGAATACATTCAAGTCATTTTCAACATTCTTTGTATCTGTTGTGAATCCTAAAGCAATTCTAAAACACACTTTTTAATAAGAGCAGTAAATTACCATTTTATAAATAGTAAAAGCAACTTCTTCTTTTAGTATAGTAGAAATATCTTTGTGCTTAGGACCAGAAGACCAGTTCTTTTCTCCTAGACCTGGAGCCAACTACACTCTTTATATTGAACAAGTTAAACTTTCCTGTCCTTCAGATTCTTCTTGTGTAAAATAAGGTATACGGACTAGGTAGCCTCTACGATTCCCTCCTACAATTCGCTGCGTATTTAAGCAAATGGAGTTCATTCAAGGCTTCTAGTAAAAGAAATTTGGAGACAAAACATAGCGTGCATGACATCACAGCATCAAATCATTTTTGAATGGGTTTCATAGTTATTCTAATAATGATAGCCTCGACTATCATGATACAGCATTTATCAAATGTCTACACGCTCACGTCACCATGCTAGACACTAAGATATTTCAAATAAACTAAACAGATGCAGCCCTGGCTGGACTCCTAGGAGCACAATAGATAAAAAGAGAAAATGGTTTCCCACATGAAACTGCTCCCTCAAAGGAACCATTCTTCAGGCTTTTCCTTCAACATGATTCATGATGTGTAGTATTCTGTTCACTTCCAGGTTAAGAAAGAGTAACTAAGAACAGAGCTGACAAATTAAGTCAGTCAGTGCCACCTGCAGTTGGAACATTGACGTAAATCCTACCACTTTTTATAGGTAAATTTAATAGAAACTGTTCAGAAGAAAATCAATGAAACTATCAAATACTGGGTCCTTGTTATAGTTTTCAAAGGAAGAGGGAGTGGGAGTTTAAGATGAAAATCAGTACCTTAGGGAGTTTATACTCTAGGTGAGAAGATGAGATGTTTGATTACAAATTAAAATTCACTCCAGAAATTCGTCACCATTTTTAATAGTAGTTGAAGCTTACATTCATAGAAACACATAACAGTGAATGCAGGACCTGATGATTGGCATAAACAGAAAATAGTCTATGAGCTGAACATAGAATAACTGCTTTTTTTTTTAAAGATTTTATTTATTTATTCAACAGAGATAGAGACAGCCAGAGAGAGAGGGAACACAAGCAGGGGGAGTGGGAGAGGAAGAAGCAGGCTCATAGCGGAGGAGCCTGACGTGGGGCTCGATCCCATAACGCCGGGATCACGCCCTGAGCCGAAGGCAGATGCCCAACCGCTGTGCCACCCAGGCGCCCCTAGAATAACTGCTTTTATCTTTCAAAGACTCATCTGTGCCTTGAATGGGGCACAAACTTGGGATATCTTTGCATTTATTGTTGTCTTATTCACACTCTTTTCATCAGTGTCTATAATTTCAGTGTACTGATCTTTTGCCTGTTGTTTAAAATTTATTCCAAAGTATTTTATGTTTTTTGGTGCTATTATAAATGACATTGCTTTCTTAATTTCCTTTTCAGATGGTTCATTCATAGTATATAGAAATGCAACTGAGTTTTCTATATTGATTTTGTGTCCTGCAATATAAATGAATTTGTTTATTAATGCTAACATTTTACTGATGGGAGTCTTTAGGTTTTCCTATATACAATATCATGTCATCTGCAAACAGATAATTTTACTTCTTCCTTTCTGATTTGCATGACTTTTCTTTCATGTATGTATGAATGTATGTGTATATATACCTAACTATTCTTGCAAGAACTTCCAGTAATACCTTGAATAAAAGTAGTGAGAGTAAGCACCCTTGTCTTGTTCCTGATCTTAGAGAAAAAGCTTTTGGCATTTAATCAATGAGTATGATTTTAGCTCTGGGCTTGTAATACATGCACTTTCTTATGTTGAGGTATGTTTCCTCTTACCCAGTTTATTAAGAGTTTTCAATCATGAAAAGATGTTGAATTTTGTTGAAATGCTTTTTATGTACGTATTTAGGTGATCATGTGGTTTTTATCCTTCCTTTTGTTGAGGTGGTATATCACATTTATTGATTTGCATATGTTGAATAATTTTTTTAAGCCGAAGAATGAATTTGTCTTGATCATGGTGTATGATCCTTTTAATTTGGTGTTGAATTTAATTTGCTAAAATTTTGTTGAGGATTATTGCATCCATGTTCATCAAGGATATTCAATGGTAATTTTGTTTTCTTGAAGTGTCCTTGTCTGACCTTGGTATCAGGGTAATGCTAGTCTCACAAAGTGAGTTTGGAGGTGTCTCCTCTTTGGTTTTTTGGAAGTTTGAGCAGGATTGGTATTAATTCTTCTTTAAGCATTTGGTAGCACTTACTAGTGAAGCCATCTGGTTCCTTACTTTGTACGTTGAGAGGTTTTAAATTACTAATTAAATCTCCTTAGCAATAATTGGTCTGTAGGGATTTTCTATTTCTTCATTTAGTCGTGGTAGGTCATATGTTCCTTGGAATTTATTCTTTTCTTCCAGGTTGTCCAATTTTTTGGAGTATGGTTAGTATAACGCCTCTTATGATCCTTCATATTGGTGTCAGTTGTAATGTCTTCATTTATCATCTTGTTTATTTCTGTCCTTTTTGTGTGTGTGTGAGTATGGCTAAAGGTATATCAATTTTGTTTATCTTTTCAAAAAAACAACACTCCTTGTATTAATTTTTTTCTATTGTCTTTCTAGTCTCTACTTCATTTATTTCAACTCTTTATTATGTCCTTCCTTCTGCTAACTTTGGGTTTAGTTTGTTCTTTTTCTAATTCCTTGAGGTGTAAAGTTTTTGTATATTTGAGATTTTTCTTTTATCTTAGTGTAATCATTTATCACTATAAACTTCCCTTTTATAATTGCTTTTGCTGCATCCCAAAAGATTTGGTATGCTGTGTTTTCATTTTTGTTTGTCTCAACATAGTGTCTGACTTCCCATTTGATTTCCTCTTTGATCCATTGGTTGTTCAGGAATGTGTTATTTGATTTCCACATATTCGTTGGATTTTTCAGTTTTCCTTCTTTTATTGATTTCTAGTTTCATGTCATTGTAATGAGAAAATATGCTTGATGTGATTTCAATCTTCTTATATTTTTTAGACTTGTTTTTATATTTTTAAGACTTGTGCAGTGTATGATCTGTCCTGGGGAATGTTTTGTGTGCATGTAAGAAGGTTGTGTATTCTGCTATGGTAGGATGGTGCTATATGTGTCTGATAGCTCCATCTGGTCTACAGTGTTATTCAGGTTTGCTGTTTATGACTGATCAAGTATTGGGAAAACTGGCTATCTATATGCAAAAGAATGAAACTGGACCCTTATCTGACACCATACACAAAAAATAACTCAGAGTTTATTAAAGACTTTAATGTAAGACCTGGAACCATAAAATTGCTAAAAGAAAACAGGGGAAAAGTTTTTGACGCTGGTTTTTGCAACAGTTATTGAATGTGATACTAAAAGCACAAGAAACAAAAGCAAGAATAGACAAATAAAACAACAACAAACTAAAAAGCTCTCTGCAGCAAAGGAAATCATCAACAAAATGAAAAGGCAACCTATGGAATAGGATAAAATAATTTCAAACCATATATCTGATAAGGGGTTAATACCCAAAATATAAAAGGAACTCATACAACTCAATAGCAAGAAAAAAGCAAAACACAAATAACCCAATTTAAAAATGGGAAAGGAACCTGAATAGACATTTTTCCAAAGAAGATATACAGGTGGTCAACAGATATATGAAAGGTGTTTAGCATCATTAGTCGTTATGAAAATGCAAATTAAAACCATGATGAGATATTACCTCACATCTGTCAGAATGGCTATTACCAAAAAAACAAGAGGTAACAGGTATTGGTGAGGATATGAAGAGAAGAGAGTGCTTGTGCGCTATTGGTGGGAATGTAAATTGATGCAGCCACTGTGGAAAACAGTATGGAGGTTCCTCAAGGAATTTAAAATAGAACTACCGTATCTCCATGTCAGCAATCTCACTTGTGGATATATAGCCACAAGAAATGAAATCAGGGTCTTGAAGAGATATTTATATTCCCATATTCATTGCTTCATTATTCACAATAGCCAAGACATGGAAACAACCTAAATGTCCATCAACAAAAGAATGAATAAAGAAAATTTGGTATTTGCTTACAGTGGAATGTTATTTAGCCTTTAAAAACAAGGGAATTCTGCCATTTTTGACAACATGGATGAACCTGGAGGATGCTATGCTAAGTGAAATAAGCCAGACACAGAAGGATAAATAATACCTGAGACCATTTATATAAGGAATCTGAAAAAGTCAGACTCATAGACACAGAGTAGAATAATGGATGCCAGGGTCTGTGGGGAGGAGGAAACAGATATTAGTCAAAGTGTACAAAATATTAGTTATACAAGGTGAATAAGTCCTAGAGATCTACTGTACCACATATTGCCTGTAGTTAATGATACTCTATTATATACTTAAAGATTTGCTAAGAGGGCATATTTTATGTTAAGCATTCTTACCACAAAAAGGTCTACATTCTGTATGATTTTATATGGACAATCTATAAAGACAGAATAGATCAGTAGTTGCAGAGGACTGGCATTGTGGAGAGAGTACTACAAAGGGCACAAGTGAATATTTGATAGGGAGGGAACTATTTTATATCTTGATTATGGTGGTAGTTAATATTACTATATATATTTGACAAAACTCATAGAATTGTATGCCAAAAGGGTGCATTTTATTGTATATAAAATTATATCTCAATAATCCTAATTTAAATATACATTTATTAAATATATATTGATTTATGTATCTATTATATATATGGAAATAAAGAGGGAGTCAAATGGTTTATTAGGAAAAAATCTATCAAACACAAAGAAGGCAGTATTGGAGGAGATGAGGAAAGAAAAGATATAAGACATATAGAAAATAAGTATAATATATATATCACCAATATATAAGTATAATATATATATCACCAAACTGAATCAGAAAGAAATAGAAATAGAAATAGAAAATCTCAACAGACTTATAACAAAGAGATCTAATTAGGAAATAATCAAAAACCTTATAACAAAGAAAAGTCCATAATCTGATGATTTCACTGACGAATTCTCCCAAACATTTGGAGAAAAGTTAATACCAATTCTAATCAAATTCTTCCAAAGAAATGGAAGAGGAAGGAACACTTCCTAACATGTCTTATGAGGCTACCATTATCCTGATACTAAAGCCAGACAAATACACTACCGAAAAAGGGAAAACAACAGATCAATATCCCTTATTAAAATAAATGCAAAAGTCCTCAACAAAATACTAGCAAACCAAATCCAACAGCACATTAAAATGTTTATACACCATGGTCTGCTGGGATTTACCCCAGGAATGCAACAGTGGTTAAACACAAGAATATCAATCAATGAAATGCACCACATTAACAGAACAAAGGAACAACAACAAAAATGATCATCTCAATAAACAAATAACTGTTGACAAAATCCAACAACTTTTCATAACAAAAACACTCAGCAAACTAGGAATAGAAAGAAAAGTCCTCAACATAATAAATGGCATTCACAAAAAACCCACGGCTAACGTTATACTCAATGGTGAATGACCAAAACCTTTCCCCCTAAGATCAGGAATAAGANTAAAAAAAAAATTTTTAAAAAAAAAAAAAAAAAAAAAAAGACAAGGATGCCTCTTTCACCAATGCTATTGAACATTGTATTGGCAGTCCTAGCGAGAGTAATTAGGAAGAAAAAAGAAATAGAAAGTATCCAAATGGAAAGGAAGAAATAAAACTATCTCTATTTGCAGATGACAAGATTCAATATATAGAAAATCCTAAAGAATCAAAAGCAAAACACCAAAAATCCTACTGGGGTTAACAGACAAAATCAGCAAAATTATAGGTTACAGAATCAACAAGCAAAAAACAGTTGTGTTCTTACACCAGCAATAAACAATCTGAAATGAAATAAAGAAAATAATTCTATTTACAATAACATCCAAAAGAATAGAATACCTAGGAATAAATTTAACCAAGGAGTTAAAAGATTTGCATAATAAAAACTAAAACATTGCTGAAAAAAATTTTAAGACCTAAATAAATGAAAAATATTCTGTGTCCATGGATTGGAAGACTTAATATTTTCAAGATGGCAATACTCCCCAAAGTGATCTACAAATTCATTGCAATTCCTATCAAAATTCCACTTGTCTTTTTTGCAGAAATGGAAAACCTGATCCAAAAATTCACATGAAATTTTAAGAGGCTGCAAGTAGCCCAAACAACATTGAAAGAGAAAAACAAAGTTGAAGGACTCACATTTCCTGATTTTAAAACTTATTACAAAGTTAGAGTATTCAAAACAGTGTGGTACTTACATAAAGATAATTTAGACAAATGGAATGGAATTGAAAGCCCAGAAATAAACCCAGACATCTATGGACAACTGGTTTTTGATAAGGGTGCCAAGACCGTTCAATGAGGAAAGAATAGTTCTTAAATGTATGTAACATAACATGCTCAGACAATTGAGTAGCCATATACAAAAGAATTAAGTTGAAATCCTACCTCACTTCATATGTAAAAAATAACTCCAAATGGATAAACTAAATGTAAGAGCTAAAACTATAAAACTATTAGAACAGAAAGCATAAGGGTAATTCTTAATGACCTCATGATTGGCAATAGAATTCTCAGTTTTGATACCAAACGCACAAGAAGCAAAAGAAAAAAAAAGACAAATTGGGCTTCATAAACATTAAAAACTTCCGTGCATCAAATGATATTATCAGGAGAGTGAAAAGAAACCTACAGAATGGGAGAAAATATTTGCAAATCATATATCTGATAAGGGTTTAATATCCAGAATATATAAAGAACCCCTAAACCTCTACAACACAAAGTTTAATAAATGAACAAAGGACTTGAATAGACATTTCCCCAAGGAAGATATACAAATGGCCAATAGCCCATGAAAAAAAAAGCCACATCATAGTTATTAGGTAAATGCAAATCAAAGCCACAATGAGATACCACTTCACAACCACTAAGATAGCTATAATTTTTTAAAAAGGAAGATAACAAGTATTGACAAGGATGTGAAGAGATTGGAACCCTCATACATTGCTAGTGGAAGTGTAAAATGGTATATCTGCTGCACAGAACAGTTTGGCAGTTCCTCAAA
This sequence comes from Ailuropoda melanoleuca, assembly GCF_002007445.2. Taxonomy (NCBI): domain Eukaryota; kingdom Metazoa; phylum Chordata; class Mammalia; order Carnivora; family Ursidae; genus Ailuropoda; species Ailuropoda melanoleuca. Next base: position 158,119,530 of record NC_048218.1, read on the forward strand.
AAGCTAAACATAGCATTTCTGGATGACTTAGCAATTCCACTCCTAGATATATGTCTAAAAGAATTGAAAACAGTAACTCAGACAGATTCTTGTATGCCAGTGTTCATTGCAGCATTTTTCACAATAGCCAAAAGATGGAAACAACTCAATTGCCCATCAATGGATGAATAAATAAAATATGGTGTATACATACAGTGGAATATTATTCAGCCATAAAAAAGAATGATATTCTGATACATGCCACTATGTGCACGAGCCTTGAAAACATTATGCTAAGTAAGAGAAACCAGACACAAAAGGTCACATATTCTATGATGGCTTTTATATGAAATATCTATAATAGACAAATCACATTAGTGATTGCCCAGGGACAGAAGGAGCAGAGAATGGGGAAGACTATTTAATGGGTACAGTGTGTTCAGAGGTGACAAAAAGTTCGAAACTGGGAAAGATGGTAGTTGCACAACATTCTGAATGCACTAAATGACACTGAATTGTACACTTTAAAGTGGGTAATTTTTGTTATATGAGTTACACCTCAGTAAAAAAAAAAGTAATACATTGTTAGACCAAACATGTAAGTGTTGGTTTGTTACCACTCAACAATTATAAAAAGAAAAATCAAACAACTCTTCAGTTCTGAAACAGTCACTTTAAATGTCGTCTTTCTCTTTCCAGATTTGAATTTGTCTTCTATTACTGTCTTAATCTTGGCTCTGTATGCATACTGAGGATGACATGGGGGGCTACAGAACGTGTCCTTTTCCTTTTTTATTTGTTTTATCCAATGCTCAAAAGTTGAAATATTTTGAAAAGACAGGTAAGTCTGGATGGGGATTCTGAAGCATTTAGCAGCAATTCAAGAGCAGCGCCTCAGTCACCTCCAGAGTCTGAGATGTGAACCACTGGACACTACTTAAACAACATGCTTTCTTTGCTTTCATGCATCATTGTCATTTGATCTATGGTGCTGCCCAATCATAGCTCCTGTCATTGATCTGTTGAGTGACAAACAAGAAGGATTAGGCAGGGAGATGTCATGGAGATGTAATTTCATGACTGCCAGATCTATAAAAATCCATAAGGCCCAAGTAGTCTTTGCTTCCAGGGGTATCATTTGTGCTTGCTCTGAGTAATTGAAAGGAGACTACTGTATCCTCCCTAGGAATTATTTAATGTCAGTAAACAGACTTTGTTTCAGTAAAACAGATCTTTTGCATGATAATCCTGAAACAATTCAGTAGCACAACCATGTTTCCAGAATAACAGAATATAATTCAATGAATATTTTTCAATACAATCTATATATTATCACAATTAATACACATATACATAAAGTGAAATTTAAAAATTAATACATGTATACAAAATACAAATAAATAATCAAAATAGTAGACTATACCATGACTTCTACTTTTGAAGAAAAAACATACACGGGTGCATGAAAATTAAATACCATTTCAAGATACTATGTCATAAAATCTCCACAGAATTGGAATAGATTGTTTTGCTTTCTTCCTTTGGGGGCCGTTGAATGAAATATTTGTTTAATATTTGTTCTTAATTATACCTGAGTAGTAATTCAAATGATTTTTATAGTGTTCAAAATTTTAGTACCCAAAATTTCGGCATTCACTGAAGCCCTACCTCACTATTTATCTATCTATGTAATAGAATTAATGTAGTTAGAAATGCATGGTGTAAAAAGATCCCATATTTAAAGCAATACTCCACCCTGTGGTAGAGTATGAAAAATGCATAGAAATTTTTTCAACAACAAAGAAGTGATTACAAATTCATTGACTCAGAAGTGGGCCTTTTTTCCTTTGACTTTTGCGGCTTGAGAAAATATTAGAACATTTATAGTTTTTTAAATAATAATTTCTCAAATAATAAGCACACAAAATCAAAATTTCCATTTAATTTGGAGAAAACAGGCCACTGAAAAGAATAAGACACTGTATTATTGACTTAATATGCATACAGTGATAAAAATGCATTTAAAATTTAAAATAGAAGTGCTGGGTTAGTTTAATGATAAGACATGACAGAGACGTTTTAGAATTCTATAAAAATCAAAATTAAAAAGTAAAATTAATATATGTATGCATATTATACATTTATAATATAAATGATTTTATAACTTATGGTTACACCATAAGGAAAAGCACATTTAATAGGAGCATTGTTTATAGTAAAAAAAAAAAAAAACTCGGTGTTTTAAAAAAAATATATCAAAAAATATAATCCTGAAATCTCTATAGCTAATTAACTTAAAATCTGATCTTAATCATTTTGAACTTTAATTATAGAAGTATTTGAGTAGAAGTATTGAGATTTTTAAGGGTACATTGTTTTACAATATGGCAAATTTTTCTGTTTTTGCTTTTTAAGGAAGAAAATCTCTAAGTGTGTAAAGTAATTGATGTTTCAAATAGCTGCCATTAATCATGGGCCAACCATTGCCAGCCAATGAGACCAAGTCCTTTTCATTTACTGTCTCTAAACCTATGGCATTCCTACAAGATAAATCTTATTGTCCCCACTTCAGAGATGACAAAATAGGTTCTGAGTTAAATAATCTGCCCAAAGATTTGGACCTAATTTTGCCAGGGTTCAAGTCCTTACATGCCTTAGATAACTTTTCTGTTTGCATAGCCAGGGCGAAGTGGTTGATTTATAAAACAAAGCAAATTTCACAAATTATGCGAGAAGGGCTAGTTTGTTTTGTTTTGTTTTTACAAACCATGAGAAACACCATGAAGTTTATATAAAATAAATGACCAGTAACATACTGCTATTGTCAAAGAATTTTTTAAAAACTTGTGTTCTACATGTGTATTTAAATGTATGTTAGACATTGTCTACATTTCTAAGACTAACACGCCTTAATGTATAATGTATTAGCCTTTTATTAAAACGTGAATCCTGGGGTTCCTGGGTGGCATAGTCGGTTAAGCGTCCACTCTTGGTTTCAACTCAGGTCCTGATCTCAGTGTTGTGAGTTGGAGCCCCGTGTCAGCCCCCATGTTCAGCACAGTGTCTACTCAAGACTCTCTCTCCCTCTGCCTCTCCACTCCACTCTTTCACTCTCTCTCTCTAAAATAAATAAATCTTTTTTTTTAAAAAATGTGAGTTTTGTTTTTAAGTATCATCATGAAACCAAGGTGGACAAATTGATTAAGTCCAACAGGAGTTACTCATGGGCTGAAAATACTTTATTACTACAGTCTGAGTTAGCTGATAGTTGCTCAACTAATCCAAATGGAGTATCTTGAAAGCACTTGAGAGGAAAAGTTGAACGGTGAAGGCATAACTTTGCTTAGGGAATAGGCTAACAATATATTTATCAAAATTGTCAAAGATACCAAAAATATGATTGGGGTGTAAGGTATCTCTCTCCTTTGAGAAAAGCATCATCATTCCTTGATTTCCCCCAAAGTGGTTATATTTAGAAAACTGAAAGAAATGTGCTTTGAAGATGTTCCAAACAGTTTGCAGGGGGGAAAAAAACCATCCAAATTTACTTGCCATCTCTGCTTTAAAGCAGCTTTTCAGGCAGGAAGAATCTTCTTGGAAATGAGTAAGCTACAGTCAGCAATCTTGGGATCTTCTTAGTCTTCACACAAAGAACTGGTGTCCTAAGCTTTCTTTTAATTAACAATTCATTTATACAAAATGTAGTAGGAATCACATTTTATTAGAAAAACTATCCATACCCACAAGCTACTTGGATTAAGAGCATAAATATCAACCCTTAAAATTCAAACTGAAGGAAAATGTAAATGTCATTTTGTAAGAAGTTCAAGTTAAACATAAGGAAAGAAATATTGACTGAATTGTTTTGAAAACCTGATTTTTTTTTAACTCAAGAGTGAATAGTCTCCAAAATCTGGGTAAATTTACAATTGATTGCACTACTTAAGAAGTATTTTCAGAGCTCAAACCCATAACGTTAGGCAGTAGACCTTAACAACGTATATTTGAGCACACATGGTAGAAAAAAGGGACACAAAAATGGGGAGAAACTATAAAATTTTATATGTTTTATACACAAACATATATATTCATTCTCTCACTGATAGAGGATTTGGATGTGTTAAAACAGTGTGTGTTTTCTTAATTTTTTATTTAGAATAGTGCTTGCAAAAGGAGAAAAGAGAATAAAACTTACAAGAAGGATATATTGAATTCTATGTTTCCAACCGTAGAATTTTTATGACTAATATTTTTAGTTAAACACTTTGAAATTGACTTTTATTATAAACAGTTTTGAGTTTTAATACATATAGAGGTTTATGTAACTAACTCCACAATCCAAGCACAGAACATTTCCATAAGCCCCCAAAATATTTCTTGCTATTTGGAGTCAAACTGTCTCTTCATGGCTCAGTCTGGCAACCACTGACCCTGTCCTTAGCTCTATAGTTTCACCTCTTCCAAAATGTCATATAAATAAAATCATCCAGTATGCAACTGTTTGATACTGTCCTCTTGTACTCAGCACACTGCCTTTGGCATTTATCTGTATCGTTGCATGTACTAATGATTCATTCCTTTTTGTGGCCGAGTAATAACACCGCTGTAGAAACCAACTGAAGTTGATCTGATTCACTGACCACTGAGGTGCAGTTTAACTATTTTCAGTTCCTGGTGACTATGGTAGAGCTGCTATAAATATTCATGTACTATTTTTTAACACAAAGGTTTTCTTTTTTATTTTTAAATTCCAGTATGGTCAATATTCAATGTTATATTAGTTTCAGGTGTACAATATAGTGATTCAACAAGTCTATGCATTACTCAGTGCTCAGCATAATAAGTGTACTCTTAATCCCCTTCACTTATTTCACCCATCCTACCGCACCTCACTTCTGGTAACCTCCAGTTTGTTCTCTATATTTAAAGTTCTGTTTTTTCATTTCTCTCTTTTTTTTCTTTGTTCATTTCTTTTGTTTCTTAAATTCCCCATGTGAGTGAAAGCATATGGTATTTGTCTTTCTGAGTGACTTATTTCACTTAGCATTATACCCTCTAGACCCACCCATGTTGTTGTGAATGGTAAGATTTCATTCTTTTTAGTGGCTGAATAATATTCCATTATATATATATTTATACACACCACTTCTTCATCGATTCATCTGTCGATGGACACTTGGGCTATTGTAAATAATGCTGCAATAAACATAGGAGTGCCTGTGTCTTTTCAAATTATTGTCTTCTTATTCTTGGGTAAATAGCTGGCAGTGCAATTGCTGAGTCATAGGGTAGCTCTATTTTTAATTTTTTGAAGAACCTCCATACTGTTTTCCATAGTGGCTGCATCAGTTTGCATTCCCACAACAGTGCAAGAGGGCTCCTCTTTTTTACACATCCTTGCCAACACTTGTATTTTTTATTTTAGCCATTCTAACAGGTGTGAAGTGATATCTCATTGTGGTTTTGATTTGCATTTCCCTGGTGATTCAGTGGATGTTGAGAGTCTTTTCACGTGTCTGTTGGCCATCTCTGTGTATCTACTTTGGGAGTATTTCTGCTCATGTATTCTCCCCCTACCTTTAATTGGATTATTTGCTTTTTTGGCATTGAGTTGTAGAAGTTCTTTCTATATTTTAGATGTTAACCCCTTACTGTATCTATCATTCACAAATATCTTCTCCCATTCAGTAGGTTGTCTTTTAGTTTTGTTGGCTGTTTCCTTTGCTGTGCATAAGCTGTTACTTTTGATATAGTCCCAATAGTTTGTTTTTGTTTTTGTTTCCCTTGCCTCAGGACACATATCTGGAAAGATGTTGCTATTGCCAATGTCAGAGAAATTACTGATTGTGCTCTGCTCTGGGATTTTTATGGTTTCAGGTCTCACATTTAACTTTTCAATCCATTTTGAGTTTACTTTTGTGTATGCTGTAAGAAAGTGGTCCAGTTTCATTTTGTCACATGCTTTTTTGCATATATTGAAATGATCAGGGTTTTTTTTATTTATCCTTTTCATTATTGATGTAATGTATCGCACTGATTGATTTGCAAATGTTTGAACCACCCTTATATCCCAGGAATAAATCTTACTTGATCATGGTGAATAATTTTTTAATGTATTGTTGAATTCAGTTTGCTAATATTTTGTTGAGGATTTTTGCATTTATTTTCATCAAAGATGCTGGACTGCAGTTCTCTTTGTAGTGCCTTTGTCTGGTTTTGTATCAGATAAATGCTGGCCTCACAGAATGAATTTGAAAGCTTTCTTTTCCGTTCTGTTTTTTTTGGAATAATTTGAGAAAAATAGGTGTTAACTCTTCTTTAAATGTTTGACAGGATTCACCTGTGAAGCCATCTGGTCCTGGACTTTTGTTTATTGGGAATTTTTAAATTTTGATTCAGTTTCATTACTGGTAATCAGTCTGTTCAAATGTTCTATTTCTTCCTGTATCAGTTTGGGGGGGTTATATGTTTCTAGGAATGTATCCATTAGTTTTCCAATTTGTTGGCATATAATTTTTCATCAAATTCTCTACAGTCCTTTGTATTTCTATAGTTCTGGTTATTATTTCTCTTCTTTCATTTCTGATTTTGTGTATTTCAGTCCTCTCTTTTTTTTTTTTTTTTTTGATGAGTCTGGCTAAAGGTTTATCAATTTTGTTGATCATTTCAAAGAACTAGAACCTGGTTTCATTGACATGTTTTGTTTTTTTAGTTTCTTTTAATTTTATTTCTGCCCTTATCTTTATTTTCCTTCCTGTTACTGGTTTTGCTTCTGCTTATTCTTCTTATTGAGCTCGTTTAGGTATAAGGTTAGGTTATTTATTTGAGATTTTTCTTGCTTTCTCACGTAGGCCTGTATTGCTGTAAACTTCCCTCTTAGAACTGCTTTTGCTGCATCTCAAACATTTTGGACTGTTGTGTTTTCATTTTCATTTGTGTCTTCATCTTCATTTGTATTTTTTATTTCCTCTTTGATGTCTTGGTTGACCCAGTCATTGTTTAGTAGCATGTTATTTAACTTCCATGTATTTGTGCTCTTTACAGATTTTTTCTTGTGGTAGATTTCTAGTTCATAGGGTCGTGGTTGGAAAAGATATGTGGTATGATTTCAATCTTTTTAAATTTGTTGAGACTTTTCTGTGACCTAATGTGATCTGTTCTAGAGAGTGTTTCATGTGAGCTTGAAAAGAATGTGCATTCTGCTGTTTTAGGATGGAATGTTTTGACTGTATCTATTAGATCCATCTGGTCCAATTGTCATGCAAAGCTACTCTTTCTTTGTTAATTTTCTGTTTAGATGTAAGTGGGGTGTTAAAGTCCCCCACTATTAATGTATTACTATTAATTACTTCCTTTATTTTTGTTACTAGCTGCTTTGTGTATTCGGGTGCTCCCATGTTGAACGCGTAAACATTTACGCATTTATTAAGCCTTCTTGTTCGATTCTTACATTAATGATTATATAGTGTCCTTCTTTGTCTCTTGTTACAGTGTTTGTGTTAAAATCTGGTTTGTCCCATATAAATACTGCTACCCAGGCTTTCCTTCCTTTTTTTTTTTTTTTTTTTTTTTTTTTTTTTTTTTGTTTAATTTACTTACTTGAGAGAGAAAGTGAGAGAGAGAGAAAGTAAGAGCAGAGCTGGAGGGAGAGGGAGAGAGAATCCAAACAGGCTTCACACCAAGCGCAGAACCCGATCTGGGGCTCAATGCCATGACCCCGAGATCATAACCTGAGCTGAAACCAAGAGTCCGAAGCTCAACTGACTGAGCCACCCAGGCCCACCCCCAGGCTTTTTTTTTTCACTTTCATTTGCATAATAAATGCTTTTCCATCCCTTTACTTTTAGTCGGCTTGTGTCTCTAGATCTGAAATGAATGTCATGTAGGCAACATATAGATGGGTCTTGCTTTTTTAAAATTCCATCACCCTATGTCTTTTGATTGGTGCATTTAGTCTATTTACATTTAAAGTACTTGATATGTATGAACTTATTGCCGTTATTTTATTTGTTTTATGGGTTTTATATTTGTCTCTGTTTCTTTCTTCTCCTGCTCTCTTCTCTCGAGGTTGATGGTTTTCTTTAGTGATATACTTGGATTCTTTTCCTTTATTTTTTGCATATCTACTAGGGGTTTTTGATTTATGGTTACTATTAGGTTTATACATCTTTTTTTTT